>NW_027361697.1:32772500-32927500 GCF_039654945.1 Dendrobates tinctorius
AAAGCAGACATGTGGCTTCGGCAACATATTGTGAGTGTAAGGCTGACTGCATACAGTGCATTTTTGCGGACTTCCTATGGTGTTTCCCACGTAATCATCTGTCTGACAGCAAAAGTAGCACCTGCAGTTCTGATTGGCGGTAACGTTTCAGCCGGTGAGAGAGTTACCATCAATCAGAGCGCCGCGGGGTCACGTTGTCAGATTACTGCCGGTCACAGTCGTCGGCTGATGAGAGACTATTACTCCCAATAAAAATTAAAAAAGAGTTATACTCACCTTACAGCTATTCCCTGACGCCTTTGTCTCCTATAAAAAAATAAAAAAACACCGGAGAGCCCACCAGGGCTAAGGGGATACTCTGTACTGGGTCGGTTCTTAAGGGGATATGTCACGGCAGCAGTGACCAGGTCCGTGGCCCTGGGCGTCCAAAGAAAATGATGATTAAAAGGGAATAAAGTTTACAAGATATAGTTTGTAACTCCACCTGTGGTAATCAGCAAGGGATAGCCGACGCTGCTTAAAGAGACCGCTGGGGCTGATGGTGATGCAGCAAAGTTGGTACAGCTCTCCACAGGTAGAACGTGTAAAGAAAAAGCCAGTCGACACTGCCAATACTACTGCCGATGTGAGACATATCCATACTGCTCGTGGAGGCTAAACCCCAAGATCTTGGGTGCTAGTGCAGAAAACACAAGGTATGAATCCAATGAGAGGAAAAAATAGCATAGCACTCACCGATCCAAGTGAAAAAGTCCGCTTTATTTAGCAATCCACATTAAAACTTCATGGCCGGGAGACTGGAGGAAGGAGTGAGCAATGTCTGACGACGGCCATTTCGTGCCTACTAGTCCCGTCGAAGTGCTAGTAGGCATGAAACGGCTGTCCCTTTGTTGATATCTCCCCTCAGGTTTTGAAACGTGTCATCTACAAAAGAAATGAAAGTCTCTAAAGCATGAGACCCTGTGGGCAGTCTATAACTGCTTTTGTTTCTGAGGCCTAGACTGTCAGAGGATAACACCAAAAATTGTGGTGGAGTGGACTCATGTATAGTATTGGTATTGTTGGAAAAAGTGTAATTTCAGTCTAAGAGACCTATAAAATTTCTGTAGGTCCATGTCTAAGTTAAATGTACTGTACTCATAGCTGGGGCAGAAAGAGAGACCCTTTTGTAGCACACGGTATTCCGCTATGCCTAGATGATATGTTGATTACAAGTAGGTCATTACCTGTGAGCGGGTTATACGATTGAAGTCCATGTTTCTGTGGGTCGCCCTCACACCCAGGCTGTGGGGTACTTGGTAACGGGCTGGTATCTCACAAGGAAGTGTCACAGTAGTGGTGACCCGATCCGTGGCCCTGGGCGCCCATTGTAAATGTTCGGTGTGAATGTGTAAGTCGTGACGCCACCTTTGGTGTTCGGCAATGTAGATGTTAAGCCGACGCTGCAGGCAGTTCCTCTGGGACAGATGGTGTGGTGCAGCAGTGATGGTATAGCCCTCCACAGGCAGGGCTGTAGTCCCAGGGCAGAGTGAATGTAGCGACACTTAGATGGTGTAGTGTCGGGCGCAAGGGATGTAGCAGTGCTGGGCAGGTTGACACAGGAATAAGTGTAGGACACCAGGGCATGTAGTTCCAAAGCTTTACTCACAGTCTGTGGTGGCTCAAGAGCTCGCATCGGTGCCGTGTCCTCCAGGTCAGGAGCCCAGCCAACCTCCAGGCAAGATGAAGCACACCTTTCCAACATTCCTCCAACTTATGTGCCTTTTCTGAACGTCTCCCTCTTAGCGCCTTTAAGTGAAGTACTCCTAGTACTGAGTTACACTGGAGTTCCTCCTGCCCGATGTTCCTATGAACTCTACTTGTACGGCAGACAGCTGTAGCCTGCTTCGGGAACTCTCTGCTTCTAAGTCCCGGCTCTCTATCTCGTTGCTGTTGTGCCCCCAAGTCTTGTGTGGGAATAAAGTGATGACAAACTTCTATTCCTCCGTTGTCTGTTGCGGGACCATAAGTATCCAAACAACCTCGGGGACCGGACCTCGGCCTTGCGCCTAGAACTTGAGAGGGGTTCTTCTCTAACCCTCAATCCTCTGTTCTCTTCCTCTCCTCAAGTTCCGTACTAATCCTTTCCTTCTTATGGAGAGTCAGGCTTTCTTTCAGTGTTCCTTTCCTGTGCCAGCGGACCTCCTTCATCCCTCTCAGGGGATCTCCTTACACAGATCCGACCTCGTCAGACTTGTGTGACTAACTCCCTCTATCCTATCCTCTTCCCGCTCTTTAGTGCAAACTAAACTCGACCCGCCTCCCAGCACGCTTCGTGTTCCAAGCAGGGAGCTACCAAAGGGTTCTTTGCTACACTACTGAGTTGTGTGGAATGCAGGTGTTGGAGCGTGGTCAGGGGTCTCCACCTTACCTGAATGGTGGGGTACCACACCTCAGGAGGAGGTGTAGTACCTCTGTGGTGACTGAACCCTCAGAGGCACCACATCTACGTAGGTCTCTTTCCCATGCTGGTCCTCTTCTTCTTGAAGGTCTGCGTCTCTGTCCTAAAAAAACGATTCGTTGGGGGTTGTCTTTCGTAGTCTAAACCCGAGGTTGAAACATCTGTAGGAGATCTGTAATTTGAACGTGTGGAGAAATTCCCAGAGTTGTAGGATTCTCGCCATTTGTAGACCCTGTTCTGTTCGTAGTCCTCTGTATCTCTTGCGATCTTGTTCCTTTTCCTTGTCTCGTTGTCCTGTCGGTGTTGTTCGATGACCCCGTTGATCTTGGTCTTCAGATTGTTGAATTCTTCAGTGATAGTTGAAGATGCCAATTGATTCTCTATGTTGGTTATTGCTTCCTTGCACTTTGCAATTCCCTGTTGCAAATGCTCTAACGTGAGAGTTATAAAGTCAAAAGAACATTTGTTAATAATTTGTTCAAAATGTGAGCAAAAATCATGTGAGTCACTCAAAAGAGTGGGGCGTAGGGGGACACATAGGCCCCTGGGTATCCTCTGGACTTTGAGGTACTCCGTAAGGGTAACACAGTGTAATTCGAGATTGGTGCAACGCCTTAGTTACCTCTCCAGGTCACGTCCTCTGGTCTCTTTGGGAGAGACTCTGAGGAAATCACTAGGCAAGGTGGATTGTGCTATAATGTTAGATGTTTCCTCTGCATTATAAGAAAAGGTAAGTGATGTCATGGCCAAGAAGGGTGTGCTCAGCGTAATCACCTAATCACTAACACTGGTCACGGCCCATTTACTATATTTGACCTATTTTCCGCTTAGGCCTTTCTGCCAAATCACTAAGAGCTCACAGTACTACATAAGGGTATGTGCCTCTCTCTTTATATACAATCTCGATCTCTGGTATTGCTTGGATTCTGTAGTTTTACAATATGCTCTATGCTGTAATGTGCTGGATGTTTCTTGGCATTTTTGTATTATATCTTGTACCCAGATTTATAATACATTATGCATATACTTTATTTCTTATATTTATGTCATTTTTTGGTTTTGATTTCAGTACATTGATGAAGGTCATACAGACCGAAACATCTTTTATGTATGTACTGCACTTTATTAAATCACCTTTTGCATTGGAATCCATCTGTGTGTGCCAAGTTTATGTATTAAAGTTCACGGATTGGGATCCTGCTTGTGAACCGCTATCACAGGGTTGTGCCAACGGTTCTGTTTATGCTGCTACAGACTGACTAACCCCTCCTCCAGACCAGAACTTATAGGGAAGCTTCCTTGAAACCAAGCTTTGAGCTCCCCCTTCTGGTGTGAAGTCAGGAAAAATGTTGGATGTTAGTGTTACCTGATTAGGGAAACCATCTTTGCTTCCAGGCATGACATCATCACCTGTGAGGGAAGCAATGCCACTGTGGCAACCGGACTCCTGGGGTGCCACAACACCAAGTTAGGATTGGAGGAACACACCAGATGTAAATTATAATAACGTGCGTTCGCAACCCGGGGTCTACCGTGCAGTGATGGCAAAACCGCAGCTAGAGGACAATGGCGGAGCGTTGTCACGAGTAAGGACCGTAAACACACCGAGTTAAACGTCACTCGGTGTGAACAGACTGCAAAGCACCTGACTCTGTTACTCCACAAAGCAGTGCAGAAACTGAGAACACTCTAAGCTATGCCCTGTTAAATGTCACAGGAGCATAGAGGGATTGACGCTAGTGGGGTCCCTATAACTCACCCCCCACTATGCTGGTGATTGAACCTGCACTGACACACAGTGGCTTTTGAGGCCACACCTGAGGATGCCCAGTGCAGCCTCTAAGTTCAAGCGGGAGTTCCCACCCTACACTGCCTGTCTAGAAAAACACTCGTAGTGCTATTAGCGGCACACGTCCACACAGGGTGGTAGCTGTCCCACCTACACACACATAGCAAATAAGCATGAAATTAGCACACAGGCATTCGCTATCGAGAGCCTTTTATACCTTTAGCTCAAATCCAGACTGACAGGACCTTGCCTGTGGACCAATCAGAAGCTGCCACCTCAGCAGAGCAGCTGACGTCCAAGCACCAATGAGAGGGTGCCACATCATGGACATGCTCAGTAGGGTGAAATCCGGACATAGCCTCCAGAGCACAACACTGCATGTGTATATCAATAGTCATCATAGGCTTAGCTGGAGAGCAAGCAGCAACTACACATGCAGCAACTACACATGCAGCATGAGCTTGTGCAAGTCGCTGGGTCCGGAGTCTATGCTGAGCAGCCATCCCAGCAGCCAAGCCTGAATGGGAGGCTGCTGCACCAGACAAGGTTTGGGATCTATCCCTACAGCGGGAGAATCCCGGCGCCTAACACACCATATTCTCACTATAACACCTAATCTCCGAAACCAATGTCACCTGGAAAAGAGAAAAAATAATAAACCACCAAATCCCTCACCTATCTGCCATAATCCATGCTGTCCCACAATAATGCAGTTCACTTGTAGAGCAGTCACATCAGCTGATGCAACTGCTCTACCTGGCAGCTGGAGACACACTTACAGAAGTTTGTAATCACTCCTGCAGTGTGTAGCGCTAAGATGCGGTGAGAAAATTCACTGGAGTTCATCGGTGGGTAATCTTACTTACAGCACGACCACTGCGTGAGAAAGTTGAGATTTTTGGGCAGTTTTTGGGCTCACCTGAAGGTGTTGCCTATGCCTTTAATTGTTGCTCTATTTAATCCACGCTTCAATGTTAATATTGATAGATTTTTACTAGATTTTGTACATAGATTATCAAAGGTGCTAGACACACTCCAAAAGACTTGCAGCAGTAATTGCAGTGAAAGGTGGCCCTAAAAAGTATTGTCTCAGGGGGGCTGAATACAAATGCATGTCACAATTCTCAAATGTATATTTTTTAAATAATTATGAAACCATGGATTATTTCCTTTACACTTCACAAATCCTTGCTGCTATGTGTTGATGTATCACATAAAATCCCAATGTGGGTGTAACATGAAAAAATGTGGAAAGTTCATGGGCTATGAATACTTTTTTAAGACACTGTATTATCCAATTTCTGATCTCCAGAGTAATGTCTACACTTCCATCGAACATGTATGGCAGTTGTCATTAAGGGGTTATCTATATTTACAAACTGCTTAAGTCTTGGCCACTCCAAGAGTTTGACTCTACAGTAATGTCCCCCTTCCATTTATGTTATCAATAAGGTCAAATAGCTTGTGTTGGAATCACTTCAATAATAAAGAGAACTTCCAATAACCCTAGTGACAAGTGAGGATAGGGCCCACTTGAATTATCTAGAACTAAGGCGGGCCATTCCAACCCTAGGTACAAATGGCAGATTCTTACATATTTTGCTTTGCCAGACTGTGAAGTACTCAAATGCCTGATAGTTGAATGATGAACTGTAGGCGTGTGTTTGTCCTGTTTGCTAAAGTAGCAATACGTAATATCTTAGAAGGAAATACTGTAAATTCTAAACAGAGTTTCCATTCATCATAACTTAAAATTGACCATAGTTTGGTAAACCGGTCACTGCAATAAGATTACCGTAACTTGTGTTTCTTTTATAGAAATGCTGTCAGGTTTTTTGCCATAGGGGCATTTTTTGCAAACAGCCCATCTTACACCCCAATGTTTGACCCCAATAAAATGAAAAAGCTTATACTCACCTCCCGTGCCAGTCCCGATAGAGCGCTGTCGGCACTCGCATTCCTAGGGCTCCAGAGCGGTTGTTATGATATGTGAGCCCGGTGTCCAATCAGCGCTGGCGATACTGTCCCTGCTTTCAGACGTATTAGTAATCAAGAGGTGGTGAGGGAGCAGCTGCAGTCCAGACTCCCTCCAGATTACTTATACGTATGAAGGAGGAAACAGTGACACCAGCGCTGATTGGGCGCTGGGCCCATGTGTAATAATAGCCAGCGGGAGCCCTGGGACCGCGAGTGGCCGACACCACTGGAATGGTGCTGGCAAGGTAAGGCGAGTATAAGATTTTTTTTTTCATTGAGGCCAAGCATGGGGAATTAGAAGGGACTTTCCTTTAAAGGGAATCTGTCACCGGAAGCTCGCGGTCTATGTAAATGGCCTGTGTCCGGTCCGATGGGCGGTGTTTCTTCTTCTTTCTCCACCTCTTCTGTGGCCCCCGTCCACGATCTTTGCCGGTATTAGAGAGGGTCAACTCCATAGTTCACGCGTGCGCAAAGCAATCTTGTTTTGCGCACGCGCAGTATGCTTTGCCCAACTGCGGGCAAAGCCGAAAATCATTACTGCGCATGCGCCGGTACACTATGTCCCGGAACACAGCGAAATAATTCCGGGACATAGTGTACCGGCGCATGCACAGTAATGATTTTCAGCATTGCCCGCAGTTCGGCAAATCATACTGCGCATGCGCGAAGCAATATTGCTTTGCGCACGCGCAAACTATGGAGTTGAACTTCTCTAATACCGGCAAAGATCGCAGACGGGGTGGAGAAAGAAGAAGAAACACCGCCCATCTGACCGGACACAGGCCATTTACATAGGCCGCCAGCTTCCGGTGACAGATTCCCTTTAATGTAACTCAAATGTAATACATTCAGTGCTTACATATACCATAGTGGGCTCAGAGTACAGATCTATTAGTAAAGGAGTTTAAAATATTAGGCCATTCGGCTGTGATATGTTATAAAAAGCTGTGCGGCTTTAGAGGATATTTTCTGAAATCACTATAAAAATGCAGGGTTTTCATTACGCTTTTTGATGATATGAATAGGTCAAAAATGCAAATACAAACACATTGCATGTGCATGGCCTAATGCAGCAACTACAGAATGGCTGCATACTAGTGATTGAAAAAAAATCCATATTACAAGAGTAGTCTCCCCTCAAAGTATTGTTTGTTGGTATGTCTGTGATGGGTGTTGTACAGGGCCCCACACGGCTGCACATGGAGTGTCTCCTGCTCGGTAGAAGGTTGTCCAAGGGACTCCTTGCGCCACCATATTTCATCTTTGCACATGAATCTGAATGCATGAGGATGAAATAGTTATTCTCATTACAACCATTTTACTCTATACATACTTCTATTAACACTAGTATAAATATGACTTAAAATTACTTGATGTTATTAACAGCCTGAAGTCACATAACTGTATAATGTCTCTTTTAATTTATTACAGGTACCAACGAAACAGAATGGATCTGGGATTTGTCGAGTTGTAAAGCTAAGCAAATAAAGACCAATGGAACATTGGTGGAAATATCCAGCTCTGGACTGTATACAATAGAAATCCAAGCATACGCCACACAAGCATTTGCTGATATTATGCTGCAGATAATTCCCAGCAAAAGAACATTTGTTGGAGGCTCGTTCAACAATTTAGCTGGAAATTCATATTATGCCATAATGAGTCACACCTTTAAGTTAAATAAGGGAGATGGATTGAAGTTGACACTGCATGGTAAAAGACAATACTTCTCAACTGAAGAAAAAACAACGTTCTGGAGGATATTTAAGAACAGAAACGTATGAAAATATGACGCACTTACATATATATCATGCACATGGTACACATAAAACTTAGGGAGTTTTTTTGGGGTGAAGGACACAAACTGAAATGAAGGCGCAAATTAAAATGAGATTGGTTTACACAATGTATCATGCAAATGTAGAGGGAAGATCGAGGTAAAATATGTAGATACAGAGGTGGAGTGACCAGATGGAAAGGAAGGTTAGCAGAATTCGGAGAGAGGAAATGCCCCGTTTCCATCCGGTCACTCCACCTCTGTAGGTACGTTTGTTACCTCTGTCATCTCTCTATTCTTGCATTACTGTGATGTGTAACTGTGATGCAATTTGATATAAAGCTAATCTGTTTTTTATAGTAGTTTGTGCCTCATGTTCAATTTGTGTCTTGCAACAACAAAAAATCTTCTTTGGTTTCATTTAGATTTCTTAGTAGTGCCAGTTTTATTGGATGTGGTTCAGATGTCAACTACTAAAGAGGGTCAATACCAATGGAAATCTGCAGTACGTTACAAAGTGCTATCACTGTGTAATATACTTAGCAAAGATGGGCATACCTTTGGAACTTCAAATTCACCAATTTTGTAGAATTTTCCAGGAAACTCAATTTGCAGTGAATCAATTCAGGATTATTCTCTTTTTCTCACACACTAACCTTCTTCACAGTTGTGCTGTTAGGGCCCCGTCACATGTATCAATGTCCCAGCGATCCCACCAACGATCTGACGTGGATGAGATTGCTAGGACATAGTTAGCTGATCGCTTGTGAGCTGTCACATAGACAGACCCACCAGCGATCAGGACCAGCGAGCAAGCTGGTTTCCAATGTAAACAGTGGGTAACTAAGAGCCGCGCGGCTCCTAGATACCTGCTGTTTACATTGGAAACCAGCGTGCAGCGTCGCTGATCGTTGCTCACCCGCTGCCACACGCAGCGATGCACGCTGGCCAGCAGGAGACCAACAATCAAAAGACGGCCCAGGACGATCCTGCACGATCAGCGATACCCGTTGGGGGGCCGGTCGCTGATCCATGTCACACACAGTGATATCGCTGGCGAGATCGCTGTGGCGTCTCGCTGGCGATATCGCTGTGTGTGACTGGGCCTTTACACACTAGCTGTACAAATTGTTCAGTGTGTTTTGGATTTCTCTCCCTATCTCTATGACTGAGCTGTGTGATGACTTCTGATTATCCAGATTCACCGCAGAATGGCTGCTGCATTTCCTGTTTCTGCTTTTATACAGGCTATGACAGTCCCTCCTGATTGACTGTGCGGCACCATGCGATGTGTTAGCTACAAGACATTATAGGGAATCCTATGTAAGGTCATGATCCTTCATTGGCTGATGCAACTTCTGCAATTTGGAGGATTTGCTCGAAATGAATCTCAAATAGTTCACATTTGCTCGTTTCATCGGATTCCTAAGATTTCAACACAAATTTGATTCGCATCGAATGAATTCACTCATCCCTAATAATTAGTGTTAAAATTTCATGTCAGCTAGGCTGACAAACTTTCGCTACGTTGTCTTTTTTCTCCAAAAAACAGATCAGAAATGGTGTTCAAAGTTTGACAAATGATTCATCATTCCATATGATCTGGAAAAGAATACAGGAGTATTCACTTTGCAGAGCATCGATGAATTGATCAGCCTTACTGTAGGTGCAATGAGCGTATTTTCAGTCGGAATGCAACCCGACATAACATCAGATCACACGAGGATCAATATTATGCTATGGAGCTGTGCACATGTCCAATTTCTTCCTCGGACAAAGACTGCATGCCTGAGTTTGGTCCTATTTGCATATCCATCCTGACTCGGATGAGAAAATCTACAGTATGGCTATCTTCACCTGCCCTTATGGTTAATTCTAGAGATTTAATTAGCGATAACTTGGCATGTAACAGTTTGCATGTAGCAAACCGTAATTTGCAATTTAACAGAGCAGAAGTCCTGGAACATGCCACATTAAGGCTCCTGCGTCATGATGTTATGATCTGTTTATGTATATACATAATTAAGCATGTTAGCTAAAGAGAAAAAATATTCAAAGAATCTTAAAAGGGTTGTCTCATGTTGTTCCAAACCAAAGTTTGGCAGTTCGGACCACCACCATGGTGGCACCACTAGCCAAAATTGTGTGCCCTCCCATTCTGTGTAAGCAAAGGTAGTTTTGCATTTGCAACAATGGAGGAACAGAGGGTTGCAGTAAAGCTAGTGGGATCTAATGAATCCGGCCAGCATCAGAACAGCTGCTCTAAAGCAAAGCTCATGCTTCTTACCTAAGAAACCGGCCATGTCTGAAAACATGGTCGGTAACCTAACCAGTGGTCAATAAACTATAGAATTATAAATTCCTTCCCCTCCATTCTTGAGAGGATTTCTAATAGGCATTAAGTAGCAGTGTTGCTCAATTTTACAAACATTTTGCAATCAAACCCATTCAATAAATTGAGATAATCTCTTTAGGAAGTTTTCTTTGCAATGATATCGATCTTGTTCTCGAAAGGAGGTTTCTCCAACTTGTTAAAAAGTTTGATAACTTAATTTTTCATGGTCTAACATTTGCAATATTGATAAATTTGCTTTGAAATCAGTGTCATCGCCATAGTTTTGCCTTAAGGCACGGTTATCTTTACTTGCTGATGTTGAAGTTATCATAGTAGGGAACAATTAAACATTCCGTTTCACATGTGAGAAGTATGACCGGTTACCAAACCCTTCTTTGGTAGTAATCGCAGCCTGTCATCACTCATGTTGCCAGCTCACCTTCTTTGAATTCCTGCTGAATTAGTTTTTTTTCCCACTCTCCCTTTCTAACTGCCTCCAGCTTAGATTCTTTGGTCGTTTTGCATTCATTGCATATTCTCGATCCATTCGCATACTTTCAGTGTCTTGAGACTGTGAAAAGCATTCCAGAATGTTAATTGTCTTGCTTCCTGAAATAGTGTAAGTTTCATTGAAAAGGGGTTTTCCTGGACAAACTTTAATCTGAGCACAGCTGTTACTCACTTTGCACACTCCCAGCTCCAGGTCCGGCATTTCCTTGCTTCTTCTGTCTTTGTTTACCGGCTGTAGTTGTGACATCAGGACTACAGCCAACATACCCGCTGCAGCCAATCACCAATCTCAGGGGCTCTTCTGATGTAGACAGCACAAGCAGTGATTGGCTGCACCGGTGATTTTCGCTGTAGTTATAACATCACTGCTGCAGTTGGTGAACACATTCCAAAACAGAGGCGGGAAACCAGTGTAGAAAGCCTTTGTGCAAGTTGTAGGAAGCCATAGAATGGTCTAGATGTGATCTGAGCAATATTATACTTGAATATTGCTCAGATTTTATATGGAGGAAGGCAGAGGTTATAATTCTGTATTTTTCAGAAAAAAAGGAAATGAGATATTGTAGAACTATTGTACCCCAGAAGCATTGCATAAAGGGGGGATATACCACTGTAATACGGTAACTTAAGGAAGCACTAAACCCTATCTTACTTTCATAATGAATCATAATGCAGTGCTAGTTTGAGTCTTTAGGTACATGCACTTAAAGGCAATCTGTCAGCAGGCTTTTCTATGGAATGTGAGAGCAGTATAATGTAGGGGCAGAGAGCCTGATTCCAGGGATATATCACTTACTGGACTGCTTGGTACAGTTTTGATAAAATCTCTGTTTTACCTGCTGTAGATGTAGCAGTGCTATGAATGCTGAGCTGTGTATAATCCCACCCACACCACTGATTGTCACATTCCTGTGTATACTGTGAATTGTCAGCAAGCTGCCAATCAGTTGAGGGGGCGGGATTGCACAGATAAGCTGGACTGCCTGGCACTGGACAACTAGTCCTGCAGTGATAATTTCCTGCTGATAAATCATTGATTGTATTGAAACTACAGCAAGTTGCTGACTGGCAAATGACACAAGTGACACATCAGGCTCTCTGTCCCTACATTATGTTATTCTTGGATTAAATAATAAAACCTGCTGACAAATTTCCTTTAAAAGTATAGCAAAACTTATACCCGACAGCGTATTTTCAAAAAAACCCTTTTAGTGACCGTATAGAATTCAAAATACTTGCTTCCATTTGGCACAAAGAGTACATAGGGTCAGTGATAAATTTATTTTTCGGGGTATAGTAAATTGATACTCTTTACAGTTAAATAAAAAAAAAGGTTTTGTATTTTTACCCTACTACGTGTATATTTTAGATTACAGAGAAGTTTGAGTTGGGCATTTTATATTCAGGCTTTCTTGTGGTGAAATATTCATTATCTATCTGTTTCTACTTTTTGGTGATCTGTACATATTAAAGAGAACCTGTCACCTCATTTTTCAGCTACAAGCTGCGACCACTGCCTTTCAGGGTTTATCTACAGCAGTCTATAATGCTGTAGATAAGTCCACGGCCTGACCTGAAACAGAAGAAAACAAGTTTTATTATACTCACCCGGGGGGGCGGTCCAGTCCGATAGGTGTTTCATGTCCTGGGTCTGGTGCCTCCCATCTTCTAGCAATGACGTCCTCCTCTTTGCTTTGTGTCCCGCTCCTGCACAGGCGTACTGATCTGCCCTGTTGAGGGCAGAGCAAATTCCTGCAATGCGCAAGCGCTGGGCTTCTCTGACCTTTCCCGGTGCCTGTGCACTGCAGTACTTTGCTCTGCCCTCAACAGGGCAGATCAGTACGCCTGCGCAGGAGCGCGGCACTATGCAAGCAGGATGACGTCATCACATGAAGATGGGAGGCGCCGGACCCAGGACCAGCGACACCCATCGGACCGGACGGCCCCCCAGGTGAGTATAATTAAATGTATTTTTCTTATCTTGCAGACCAGACAGGGGCTTATTTACAGCATTATAGAATGCTGTAGATAAGCCCTGAAAGGCAGTGGCCGCATCGTATAGCGGCAAAACGAGGTGACAGGTTCCCTTTAAATCAATGAATACTTTACTTTATACGTGCAGCTACTGTATACTTTTGGTGCTTTATTTAGTAAAAATGTATTTAAAAGGGATTTATAATATTTTTAATATTTACTTTTATGCAGATATGGTTATTTGGAAATAAATTATTGTAAATTTATTTTGATTTCGGAAAGCTTTGGATAGTTTTATAGTTCAAATATTTTTTAATAAAAAGAAACAAAACTGAAAAGTACAATACTGTAAAAAATAATATGACCTTAATTAATGTATTGATAAAATATTATGTATTTGTTTATTTAATTCCAGCTATGTAAAGTCTAATATATACAAAAAAAAAAGTCTGAGCCTGATAGTTTTGATCCTAATAACGAGGGCCAGTGTTTCACAATGGTGGTGAGATGGGATTGTGGGGCTTCCAATTTTAAAACAACAAAATCCTAGGAAGGTGAAGAGCGCGTGCAAAATCATTGTTAAAATAAAATGTGCAATGTGTCAAAGGAAACATATATTTCAGTTCACAAACAGCATTGTGTAGTTTTCAAGCTGAAAAAAGCAAAAATACTAAATACAGAAAAATCCAAACACCCCATTGTGCAAACCCTTGAAGTGGCCTGATTAGTTAGTTAATTCATTTGTTTGCTATTCCTGCTGCTTGTGTATAGGGTAACATCTGTCGACAGTGAATATAAGTAACATCTGTCAACAGTGAGTACAGATTTTGTTTTCTAGAACTTAGCTAGGAGATGTCAGTTGGTGCTCATAAAGTTCTATGGAGAACTGTAACTGTCTGCCTCTAGCTCCTCCCTCTCCCCTCTACATAGAATTTTGAAAGCACCAATGGTCATCTATCTTAGTAACTGGAAAATGTGACTTTATTGAATATACATTTTACTCATAAATTGAGAATGCATGATCAGCCCAGAAGAGAAAAGAGCAGATTTCTGTGAAAACATACTGAATATTACAAAGTTGCTTGTTTTCAAATGTACTATTGATTTATGAAAGACTGCTTGTAAAGTTGCATTATTTTTCATGTTAAGTGTACTGGGCAAAATAAATGGTTGTGAGGGCTGGGATGTTAGTGATTAGAGATTAATTATTCCTTTTTTAAATGCACTAATTGTACATCCTTTCCATTTATTTCATAAGTAAGTTTCCTTACTTTATTTTTTGTAATAAAATATTTTACTAGAACTCATTGGATTGTTTCTCATTGTATTAAAACAGTTTTTTTTAGAATTTGTTTTTTGTTTAAATATGAAAAATTGACCCTTCAGAGAGGAAGAGGACTTGACTCTTGCGCCACCTATTGGAAGTAGTCTTCCTAGTACTCAATATCGACCCTTTAATTAGCCTTGCCACATAACTTAAGATAAAAGCCAAACCAAAATCTCAATTTGATGACACGTGTTTCAAGGAGTGGACCGTCCTCAGTGCAAACTATGTAATCCGATTTGGCTGTATGACTCAGGTCTAAGAGGTCATGTTTCTCCTTATGGATATTGACATACCAGCATAAGGAGAGTTATAGGTCATGCAATGCTCCTCTGGGAAATTAAATATGCAAATTGTTAGTAGCACCTCTCATATTTCTTCTACTCTGATTTTAAGTCACCATAAAGTTCTAAGGAAAACAAAGGGTGAAGTATACTGTTGACAATGTGTAGTTAGCTATAAATTAATTCCTAAATTAACAAAAATGTACACTGTTATATATAGGCTACAGGTAATATCTTTAGAAATAGTCAAGCACATGTAGTGTTCAATCTTTACAATTTTGTTAATTCCTTCACTCCCCCCAACCTGTTTTCACATTCCTGAAAAGGCCAAATTTTGCAATTACAACCAATGTCACTTTATGTGGTAACAGCTCTGGAATGCTTCAAGAGATCCCAGTGATTCTGAGACTGTATTTTGTGACACATTGCACTTTATGTTAGTGGTAAATTTAGGCTGATATTTTTGCGTTTATTTGTAAAAATATTGACATCTTGGTAAAAATGTTGAAACTTTTAAAGGGTGTGTGCACACGCTGCGGATTCTGCTGCGGATCCACAGCGGTTTTGGTCCTGCGGATCCGCAGCAGAATTAGCTGCGTTGTACAGTACCTTTATAGCCTATGGGAAATGAAAACCGTTGTGCAGACGCTGCGGAATTTTCAGCGCGGATTTGCTGGGGTTTTCAATCTGCAGAAAGAAATGACATGTCAATTCTTTCTGCAGATTCCGCTGCGGTTTACCATCTCCTCCATTGTAGAGATGATAAACCGCAGGGCAAACCCGCAGGCTAATCCGCAGATAAACCGCAGGTCTTTTGACCTGCGGATTTACCTGCGGATTTTGCAAAGTCCGCGTGGATCAATCCGCAGCAGAATCCGCAGCGTGTGCACGCACCCAAAATGTTGAAACTTTTAATTTTGATGCCCTTAAACCAGATTGTTATATATCATTGCTATATATTGTTTGTTGTGCCCAAACAATGGAAACACCCTACAAGTAACCCCAGTTTGGAAACTACTCCCCTAAAGGAATTAATTTAGAGGTGTGGTGGGCGCCTTGAACCCACAAGTGCTTCACAGAATTTTATAACACTGAGCTGTGAAAATGAGATAATAAAACAATACATTTTTCCCACAAAATGTTGGCTTTCCCCCAAATTTTTCATTTTCACAAGGGTAACAGGAGAAAACAAATGGTACCATTTGTTACAACATTTCTTCTGAATATATAAATTAGTCCAGTGTGAAGAAACGTGAAGGAGCCATACCTCGCCACCCAGTCAGACATCAATATAACATCAGCAAGATCACGTGGTAAGGTCTCACCACTTGTACTTGTGCATGACAGCACAGAAAGCACTGTTTCTGATCAGCAGTAAAATTATCACCGGTCAGACAGACGAAGTTCCCACGCTGTCAAAAGACAGCGTGAGCACGCAGCTGTGATTGCTGGTATAAAGTTTACATCCGGTCATTGATGTCGGCTGATGGGACTACAGCTTCCATCAGCCAACACCTGCAGTCGCTAATAACAGTGAGAGCAGGAGCGGCTGATGGGAGTATTCATCAGTCGGCTCCTGCGCTGTAAATAAATAATTTTTAAAAAATGGCGTGGGTTCCCCTGTAGTTTTGATAGCCAGCCAGGCAAAACTCACAGCTGGGGGCTGCAACCATCAGCTGTCAGCTTCAGCAAGACTGGTTATCAAGAATAAAGAGCAGTGGCCCTCTGGCACCACTCCAGTCCATCCTACACTCTGCTGCCCTACTAATCCTCCTGTATCCCCGCTATTCCCCAGCCTCCCCCCTATGCCAGGCCCTTCACTGGCTTCCTATTGCCCAAAGGCTCCAGTTGAAAAACCCTAACCATGGCATACAAAGCCATCCACAACCTGTCTCCTCCATACATCTGTGACATGGTCTCCCGATACCTACCCACACGCAACCTTCGATCCTCTCAAGATCTCCTTCTATACTCCCCCTTATCTCTTCTTCCCACAACCGCATACAAGACTTCTCCCGTGCTTCCCCCATACTCTGGAACTCTCTGTCGCAACAGACTCTCGCCATCAACGGAAACCTTCAAGAAGAACCTGAAGACCCACTTTTTCTGACAAGCCTACAGCCTGCAATGACCCAAAGTCTACTGAACCACCGCACAACCAGCTCTACCCTCTCCTAATGTATCCTCACCCATCCCTGTAGACTGTGAGCCCTTGAGGGCGGGGTCCTCTCTCCTTCTGTACTTGTGTGTCCCTTGTCTTACACGTTTATTGGACGTGTCTATATTTCCCCTTTTCAAATGTAAAGCGCCATGGAATAAATGGCGCTATATAAATGTATAATAATAATAAAGAGGTCCCCACGGCGTATTTTTTAATTATATAAATAATTTAAAAAATGGTGTGGGGTGTCCCCCATTTTTGACAACCATCCTTGCCAAATCAGACAGCTAGGGGCTGGTATTCTCAGACTGGATATTGACTCCCCCAGCCTAAAGTAGCAGCCCACAGTCACACAGAAAAGGCGCATCTATTTAGATGTGCCAATTCTGGCACTTTGCCCGGCTCTTCATACTTACCCTGGCAAGTGGGGTTCATATTTGTGGGGTTGATGCCACCTTTGTATCCTCCGGTGACATCAAAGACCATGGATTAGTAATGAAGAAGCATCTATAAGACACCTATCCATTACTAATCCTATAGTTACATGGTAAATAAAGACACAGCCAAAATAAAGTTTTTTATTTGAAATAAAACAAAACACCTTTTTCTATTTTTATTTAAAAATAACAAACACTGTTATACGCACCTAACGCCTAATTCCACTGAATCCCTCGGCTACTGTAATAAAACAAAAATAAAAAACAACAATATCCCTCACCCGTCCGTCGCTCTGTCCCACGCCATAATCCATGTCTGGGGATTAATAGTTTTTAACCTGGACAGTTCTAAGATGCGACCATCCAGGCTGAGAACCACAGATGAATGAGCTGCTGCAAGCATAGCATCAGTGACTAGGAGTACCGTCATCGAGGTTACTGCCTGTCACTGAGGCTGTGTTCCCAGTTTTGCTGAACTGCAGTGACCTTGGTGAAATCCCTGCTAGCACCGTGAGAAAGTCTCACGGTGCAGAGGCGAACATTTTATAACTGTTCAGCCGAACCCGCCGGACCTGAACATCCGGGTGTCCGCCCATTTCTAGTGTCTACTACTTGGGCTAATTCTCCCTGGAATACTGATACAGGAAAGATATATATCTTTGTACCGTGTTAGCCAGTAGATAGAAGAATATTTAGAATTGAGAGTCCTCAGTGGTTGATACCTTTTAATGGCTAACTGAAAAGATGGTAACAAATTGCAAGCTTTTGAGACTACGCAGGTCTCTTCATCAGGCTAGACTAATACAACATCTGAAGAATCACATATTTATACACAAGACAGCACATAAATAACTCAATAGATAAAGACAAATGATGTGAAGCGGAATAGTCATTATGGGAGAGAGATCAGCATAAATATTGGTGCAGTTCATATATAAGCAATACTGGAATACTGAGATTGGTAAGGCTGCTACATTTACTTTGTACATTGTACCTGAAGAAAGGACTATTTATGTTATGCATTTGTACTGAAGGAAGGCTGTTTTCATTTTGGAGCTATAAAGTTTATGATGGACAATAAACCTTATGCTTTTTAATATATAATAATCTCGCAAGGAAGGAAGTGCAATGCCAGGTTTAAATAGGATGCTCAATCAGGAGATCACAGGGTTGAGCCAATCAGGAACTCAGGGTGGAGACAATCAGGAACAGCACAGGTATTAGTATCCGGTTTAGCAAGGAACTGTCTTGTGAGATGAATAGCTCAGAGGGAAGAGCTGCTGAGTTTGAATCCTGACAGTAGGCTGTACATAAAATTACAGTCATAGTAAACTGTCACTTCTTTCCACTTGTAAAATCTTCTGAGCCAGAAATCATGGAATTAAACATTAGGGAATTTACTAGAGAAAGTACACTGTGCAGATAAAACCGAATTCAGCTGTTCACGATATGTGATTTTGTATGCCGATGTGCATCAGGTTGGTGCACCACTAGATAAAATATTTGATTCATCATGTCACATGTACTGTAGTTGGTGATGCGCTGCCTTGGTTATTTGTTGTAGTTGTAGTTCTAGCACATGCGGGGGGATGTTGAATCTGCAGGGAGAAGATAGCAGTCTTCTGATCAGATATGCTCTAGGCAGATATCCATTGTGCAAAAGCTTCATACCATTTTCAGGGCCAGTGTTAGAGAAAGGGCAGACTGGGCACTTGCTCAGGGCTCGCTATCAATAGTGGGGCACCCTGCTGCACACTCACTCAGTACTTACTTTTTGTGGCAGAGATGTGCCCCTTATCTTACTGAGTGCCGCGCTGTCCAGTGTTACCTGTAGCTCTATCGCAGCAGCAAATGTGGGGAGCTCACAGTTCACCCCAGCAGATCCCAAGACTGAGATGAAGTGAGCAGGGCTCTACTGACATCTGCCTGCGATGGAGCTACAGATAATGCTGAACAGCACTGGACTCAGTAGGACAAGAGGCACAGTGATAAGGACATCCAGGTATTTGCAGCTCCATTGATTGTGGAAGCAGAGGTCAAGGGGAGCAGCACTGCACCGCTCACCTATGCTCTACAGCTACTGTTGTCTGGGAGCGAATGACACATAGTAACTTATACTATGTCCTGGCAGCAGATAACACACACATTATGTGTCACTATAGTTTTCACACATTGCTATTTAAAACTTAGTATGAATGTTGATTACTATCTGTAGTAATATTTTACTATTCTGGGCTAAGAAACTGCTGATTTATTTTTATAAGAACTACCTATATATTTAAATATAGAAATTATAATAAAGCAAATTCTCTACCTTTTCCTTTTTGATAGTCCATTAAAATCAGACTGCACTCAGATATCATTTGAGTGCAGTCCGATTTTTTCACAAACCCATTGACTTGTATTGAGGAATTTGATCCAACCATCTGATCAGACACTTCTCCGCGGTTGTCATGTGAGCGGAAATGGCCCTTAGACTACTACAGGTACGAGAGCTATCTGTGAAAACCGTGGATAGCACTCGTAGGTGAAAATCAGACATCTGAATGAATCCTTAGCCAACAACACAGGACTGATCACTGGTGAGATTTATTCTGCTCCTCCACACCAGTGACACATACAGTAAAAACAACACACAAGGCAGCTTCTTAAACCCTAATGTAAAGCACAAACTTAAAGTGATCCAAAAATTTTTACAAAAATAGAAAATAACTGCTGTCAGCTAGCTGGATGTCTGTAATGTGCGCTGGCACCACCAATCAATCAATGTGCCCACCAGCCACAGGACCACTGAGGCTTGTGATCAGCTGCAGCAGCGAGATTATTATTATTATTATTATTATTATTATTATTATTAATATTTTCCCTATGCATTATGGTATATTTTTCTGATTACTCGCTGTTCCAGTCACCTGACAACTGCAGTCTGTTACAGGACATAATTGTCCTTTAGCTGGTGAGCACATTCACGTCGTCACTTTTGAAACCATACCCCAAAACCGCAGAATTGCTTTTTTTTCCCCATTCGACTCATTAAGGACTCGTTCACATGTCTGTGCTTACAGGACTTGCATCATTTTTTTTTCACGGATCCCAAAGATATCCATTAAAACCTATGGTACTACTCACATGTCCTTGGATTCACAGGGACCGTGTGTCCATGCAAAACACTTGGAGACATGTCCGTTCCCGGAAGCACAGATGACAAGGGCAATACAAGTCTATGGATCCATGAAAAACATGTACAGCATATGGAAAGTGTGGAGACACAACATTGTATAATTACCCAGACAACTATTTTTCGCAAACCAAGAAGAATAGACTGTTATTTGTATATTAATTGTTGACATTTGAATTTAAACATTTCTTTCTGGCTGGTCAAGAAAACAGACTTGTTTGTGTAAGTCTGTAATATTGTCTTGTAAGCTGATATAACATAGTGTGCTCTTATCCTTGATGACTAGTAATATGCTAATTATGCATTGGGTAGCCCAGATAGTTTGTTGATTTTTAAAACAGAGGTGAAAAAATCTATGCAAATAGATTACATAATCAAACAAGGCAACTTGGATTGGGACCCACCGGTCCCCTGGCTCCATGGAGATGTTCGGAGAAGCCACGTTGTAACCCTCAGGTCAACTAGTCTTGTGCCTGAATGGACTGACATCTCCCAACGTTTGTCATTACCTCCTCTCTGTGTCCGTGCCACAGGTTGGGTAGCCGACCCTGGGAGCTCTGAAGTAACAGCTGTCATCATCCTGGTGAATCAGCAAAATGGTGAGACTCTGCAATGTGTACCATCTTGGGGTATTTTGTTGGGACTGTTCTATGTGTTATCTACCTGTTTTGTGGTTCAATAAAGCATTGCCACACTGTATTACCCTCACCCTGTGTTTTCTGGGTAGCGCTACATCTACGTTAAAGGGAGAGCGGGGGCGTTCAGCAGAATGATCCCTGGTCCATGCGGTTCCGGCTAGCGAACCTGAGGACCCGCCGACCCCCCCCAGTGTCTCCACATTAATGTGGCAGCGGTGGGATAATACTCAGCCCGACGGAACTGGTGGAGCTGCAGGAGACTGGTGTTCTTACACACCGTTCAGGGCTCCACAACCAGGGAGATATACAAACAGACCCAGCAGACCATTGATGAAGCAGGCACAGCAGGTATCGGATGCTACTATGTCCAACCCCACCAACTCGGCCTTGGGAAGAAGACCAGAGTGGATTTATTACCTAAACAAGAAAATGAAACTACAGGAGCTGTGCCAACTTTGATGGATTGAATGAGATTTAATCCAGGAATTATAGGATGTGGAGGACACCATGTGTGGACACAATGGATACCAGTTGCTTCTCAATTATGTGTGGCGTTTTTTTTCGCAAGGAAGGCATGGAATATGCTCTGATGAAACTGAATGATGCAAAGTTTTGTTGTCATAAAGGTGAGAACTCTTCCATTCGTGACTGTTCTTAAAGACATGTTGTGGACTGTTCCCCATAAGTGGTTCTCAGCCCCTGTTGGAAGAATACAGATCTGCTCCATTGACCATTGCCAAACGATGGATACGTTTGGAGAAAGTCAGGACTGGGAATCGCCGGTTGCCTGGCTCCATGGAGATATTCGAAGAATCCAGGTTGTGACCCTCGGGTCAACTGGCCTTGTACCTGGATGGACTGTCATCTCCCTACACTTGTCATTACCTCCTCTCTGTGTGCATGCCACAGGTGGGGTAGCTGACCCTGGGAGCTTTGAAGTAACAACTGCCATTATCCCGGTGAGTCAACGGAAGGGTAAGACTCTGTAATGTGCACCATCTTGGGGTATTTTGCTGGGACTGTTCTATTTGTTATCTGCCTGTTTTGTGGTTCAATAAAGAATTGCCACACTGTTTTAACCTCACCCTGTGTTGTCTGAGTAGCGTTACACCCACGTTAAAGGGAGAGTGAGCGTTCGTAGGGACGATCCCTGGTCCATGCGGTTCCACCTAGCGGAGCTGGGCACCCGCTGACCCCCTGTGTCTCCACAGTAGCCATCTATATTCTATCTGGGTGCTGTCCATTTTTAACATTGGAAACTATAAGAGAAGCTTTGTAATTTCTTTATTTCTTTATCTATCCTTGAAAAACACTGATGACTCATGGTAAAAGCGGACAAGCTGACCAAACATTAATGACACACGGATATCATTCTTTGCCATACATGTTTAACCACGGATGTGTGAGTGAGGCCTAAAAGTGTTACTAAAAGTTTTTCAACACATATGTAAGCCAGAATGCTACCAATAAATTACAACTCATTATAGGAAAAACGTCCCTCGTATGGCTATGTCGACTGGTTGAAACACAGTAATAGAAACATGAAAATAATTCCCGTCCAAAACTAGGCCAAACATACCAATGCCTTTCAAACGAAAAAGGAAGCACACTGTAGCGCCATAACATGCAAACATGAAAAATGAATTGCATTACTGCATTGGAAGTATGAAAAATTGAAAGTTTAGCGCATAAAATGGCCAAGTTATGGGTACCCGGAAGCCACAGTAAGGCATTTCTCGCTTTCCAGGACCCTATCTAATGCCAATCCTCACTTAGACTGAAGTCTTCATCTGAATGGGAACCTATGTAAATCTTCTGTTTAGACTGAAGTCTATATCTCTGTGGAGGGGTATTGGCCCTGCTTTGATTAAAAACACCTGCGGTTAACAGGTGGAGTGCTCAGTCAGAAGGTTAATGAATACAAGTTTCAAAAACTGACCATCACATCCAAGCATAAGCATAGTGTCAACAGGTGCTTAACCTAGAGTCACCAACTCATATACATTCAAACAAGAAAGGAAGCACACTGTAGCGCCATAAAATGCAAACATGAAAAATGAAAAATGAATTGCATTACTGCATTGGAAGTATGAAAAATTGAGACAGTTTAGCGCATAAAATGGCCAAGTTATGTGTACCTGGAAGCCACGGTAAGGCATTTCTCGTTTTCCAGGACCCTATCTAATGCCAATCCTCACTTAGAGTGAAGTCTTCATCTGAATGGGAACCTATGTATTACCGTGGCTTTCAGGTACACCTAACTTGGCCATTCTATGCGCTAAACTTTCTCAATTTTTTCTACTTCCAATGCAGTAATGCAATTCATTTTTCATTTTTCATGTTTGCATGTTATGGCGCTACAGTGTGCTTCCTTTTTTGTTTGAATGTATATGACTTGGTGACTCTAGGTTAGGCACCTGTTCACACTATGCTTATGCTTGGATGTGACGGTCAGTTTTTGAAATTTATACTAATGCTTTTAACAGACTAAGGTCTAAAACACGTGATATTAGGAGATTAAAGTGATAGTCCAGTAAAAACATGGGTAGTCCAGTAAAAAATAATTTTGCTGATCGGTGGGTGTCCAAATTCTGGAACCCGCACCAACCACCACAACAGGAAACACCTGACTGCTGATCAATGTGTCCTTTCTAAGGCTGACAGAAAAAAATGAGTGCAGAGGTTGGCAGCCAAATGGGAAATTAATGGAGAGCAGGGCACAAATGCGCGCTGCTGCCTCATTCTAATGGGGATAAAAATTCCCTGTTCTGCTGATCAGTGTAGGTCCCAGTGGTCAGACCCCCACTGATCAATAACTCATCACTAGAGATGGGCGAACCCAAACAGTAAAATATCGAACACCTAGTGTTCGTGCACGGTCCCCAAACACTGACATTTCCAGGAAGTCCTGGTTAGTGTTCAGGTTCAGCACTCCGAACATCAGGTGTTTCCCACGCTGACAGCACGATAAATGATGGTGGCTCTGATCAGCGGTAAGATCATTACAGCCGGTCAGAGAGCTGCGGTTCCCAGTCTGTCTGATGACAGAATGAGCCAGCAGCTGTGATCGGCTGTATAAAGGTTACTGCTGGTCACAGGAGTCGGCTGATGAGAAAGTACATAATTATTACGCAAATTATTATTTTGACCAGTTCATCATTTTTATGCAGATTTTCCAACTGCAAGCTGTATAAACTTGAATGCTTACTGGATGAAGCAGATCAAGTGATATGTATTTGTGTAATGAGGGAACGTGTGGCCTAAGGATGTCAACACCCTTTATTACGGAGAGCAGAATTCTTAGTAGAAGTAGTCAGAAGCTTTTACACTCAATTCAATGAGTGTAGGTGCTCAGAAGGAAAAACAATACCAGTTGTAGAAAACACCTCAAGCACTCAAAAAAAGGATATTTCTTGGGAATATGTTTAACAAAAGAATCTTTATTTACAGCCGATATATGAGCAGAATTCTTAGACAGCTTGTTTTCCTCAGGCAAAATGGGCAAAAAAGATTTAACTGACTCCAATAAGTCAAAAACTATTAAAAGTCGTTCACAAATTGCCAAGGTATTGGGGCATGATTACAGAACCATCAAAAGTTTTGTTGCAAATAGCCAACAGGACCACAAAAAACTTGAGAAAAAAAGCACATTATCTGCCAAAGATTTGAGAAGAATGAAATGCGAAGTGGCCAGAAACCCATTTTCCTCCAGTATTCTCATATTCAGAACTGTAATCTCTCTGGATTTCCCAAACGTACAAGGTGCTCAGTACTCAGAGACATGGCCAAGGTAAGTAGGGTTGAAACCCGACCATCACTGTGTAAAACAGGAGACTGAATGCAAAGCACAGGAGGCACAAGGCGGATCAGTCCCCCTATCTGATATAGGTGGAATTCACAGCGGTTAGGTAATAGTTAGCAAAATATAAATCCGTGTAAACAGCAGTAAACCATGCAACAATAAACATACAATGAATTTAAGAATACAGTTGGAATGATGGAAACTTTTCTGAAGAATTATGTTTGTGTCCTTTCTACAGGGGTGGTATACCCATTTCTGGGAGCTACTACGTTAGCTTTTCCTGCAATAATGCCTAGCAGGTGGTCACCAGATTTTCCCACTAGGCCTCAAGTCCTTCTGACAAAGTCTATCAAGGAAAATTGAGCTTCCTGTGTACCAAAATTCCCCCACCCAACTTGTCATAACCCAGGTCAACCCCTGTACCATACGCTATGGCTGGAAGTGATGGCCCTGCTCACTTGTTTCATCCTTCTGTAACCACAGGCGTCCTCCTCTGTCCTACGTCTCCTAATAGATCTTCAGTGGTTAACCCATGGCGGGTGTCTTCTAGGCCTGGAGAAGAGAGGGGTGGGCTCCAGCTTTCGACGGCTGTCATCTGGGCTCTGGACATTTGACCAGCGTAGGGCCAAGTTCCTGACCTTGACCGGTGCAGTCTGGGCTCTATGTCTCAACTGGCGCAGGTCAGTTCTTCAGGTCTTGACCGGTGTGGTCGGGTCTTTGGATTTCACTGGGCGTCGTGCAGGCCTGTTAGGCTATGTGCCCACGTTGCAGAAATCCTGCGGAGCATTTCCGCAACTTCTAGCCGTGGGTAAAACGCATGCGGAATTCTTAGCGTTTAGTGATTGACAGATTGGTCACACTTGTCAAGCATAGTGCTTGACAAGTGTGACCAACTTTTCACTATTGATGCTGCCTATTCAGCATCAATAGTAAAAGATAGAATGTAAAAAATAATAAAAAAATAAAAAATAGGGATATACTCACCCTCTGTCCGCCCCCAGAGTCCTCCCGCTCCTCAGCGGCGATGCCAGCATGTTCCGTTACCAGAGATGCCTTGCGACAATGACCTCTGATGATGTAGCATCACACGACACCGCTACGTCATCAGAGGTCATTAGCACAATGCATCCCTGGGAACGGAAGATGCTGGCGGCGTGGCTGACAGGCGGGAGGACTCCGGGGGCCGACAGAGGGTAAGTATATCCCTATTTTTTATTTTAATTCTATTTTTTACAGGAATATGTTATCCAGGGCATGCAGGAGAACCTCCTCTCCTCCAGACCTGGGTACTATCTGCACATGAAGCGCTCACTTTAAGCATGGTGAGCATAGCCACATGCATAAAGTGAGCGTTTCAATGCAATCCTATGGCGGCGGAATCGCCGCGATTCCACAGAAATAATGGACATGCTGCGGATTTTACTGCCTCACGATTCCTCAGTTGAAAAATCCGCAGCATGGGCACAACAATTGCGGAATCCCATAGGATTGCATGGGGATGCGTTTTATTAGTGTTTTTTATGCGTTTTTGCTGCGGCAAAAACGTGACGTGGGCACACAGCCTTACACTGCCTTCAGTGTCATCTCTGGCCCACATCCACACTGATGCTTTGCACCAAATCCCTCCATGGTTTTGATTGCAGGGCTTATATCCAGGAACTTCATTATGCAAGGCACCTGACCTGGTCCCGCATATGAACTTATTCCCCCTGCAACTCTTTTCTGGTGCCAGTTGGTTCCCTATGCCTTTGTCCAGCCAGCAAATGGCAGTCTTTCCTCACTGATGGCACATCACACACAGGCTCTTTGGGGGTATCATCACTTCCTTTTACAGCTGAACAAGACACAGAAGGTGAAACATCAACACTGGGCCAATAAATAACTGAAGACAAATTTTTGAAAGGTTTTATGTATGAATTGATAAGCTGAGAGTGATTCTTGAAAGACCAGATGGATGAGTCTGTGAATAGCTCAGTTGTGGGCACAGACCTCCACTTCAACTCAGACGCAAAGCAAGATGAAGGTGGAGTACTGCTATGGGTTGGTATTATTAAAGATAAGCTATTTGGACCTTTTCAACTCCCAAAACTAGTGCCAGCTATTAGAAAACATTTTTTTCAATCAGTGGTACAGGAACAAATCTGTATCTTTAACAAAAACATGATTTTGTGCAGGACAATGTTCCATTTTTATTAATCAAACTACTTCACTGCTTAGCTAGATGACCTTAAAGATGAAATAATAATCGCATGGCCAGCCCATTCCTCACATGACCTAAACTCAATTGAGAACTTTTGGGTCCTTCTTAAATGGGAGATTACAGTGATGGAAATGAGTACACTTCTCTGAACAGTGTATTTTCTTTTGTTTGGTTTTAAATTCTTTGCTTATTATTATCACTTTAACATTTATTTTCATAATAATGCAAATTAAAAGCTGCCCAATAATTATGCACACTAAGTTTTACCTTCTTAAATATTCAGGTTTCAGGTTTATTAACCTTTTGGATTAATCAACAGCACTGTAATCATTCAATATTAAAATTAATCCTGAAAAATATAAATTGCCTAACCACAGGTCTACAAAAAAATATTTTTTTTAATCATCACAGGTGACTTTGTACGTTTCTCAATCATCTTTTTGTCCTGATTTAAAAAATGTATATAGTTTTTCTGTAGCACATATAGTTTCCATGGGAGCAGCATCATTATTTAAAGGTATAGAAAATATACTGATAACATTAAGAAAACAGTAATCTACATATCAGAAAAAAATGCTTCACCTTGCAAAACAGTGTTTAATGAACCAAAATAATTTCAAATGCAAAATAGAAACCAAAATGTGAGCAGAAATTAAAAGTGCTTGACATTAGACTGTCGTTGATGCTATATTTCAGGGTTGTCTCTATATAACATCCAACAGTAATCTGCCATCATTGAGTCATTCCAAAAACCCTGGTAGCATTGTTCCATTACTTTAATGTCCTGGTGAAACCACTCACCTTGTTCATCGTTTACATCCCCAAGATTTTGAGGAAGAAATCTAAATCTGAATGCAAAAAGTGCATTTTCAGAGACATGCGACATCCAAGACACTGGTATGCATTTAGTAGTTCCTCAACACCTTCAACATATCCTGGAGATTTTTTTTCCTAAGAAGTTTTCACAGATCCACTTGAAGCTTTTTCAAGATCTCAATTCCTTATCATTTAAAGTGCCTTCAAGCACATCATCTCTCATAAGCTCTCTGATCTCATGACCAACAAATACCCCTTCCTTCAATTCTGCTGGTGAAATGCTGGAGAATTTCTGTGAAATGTACTGGAACCCTTGTGAATTTGTTTTTGCCATGGCTTTCACAAAGTTTTTAATCAATCCCAACTTTATATGTAGTGGAGGAAGAAAGATTTTTGTTGGAGCAACTAAAGGATTATGCTGAACATTGCCTCTATCTTGAGCATAGATGTTGTTTTCCTGTCCCCAATCACGATGAACATAAATGCTCTACTGTATTTCTACTGTCCCATAAACACAAGAAGCAACAATACTTTGTGAAACCTCCTTGCATTCCCATTAGCAGACCAATCACTTTCAAATCTCCACAAACATTGCATTGATGATGCTTATATTGTATAGCATCCAAAACAACTAACAGGTTTTCATAACTTTCCTTTAGATGACATGAGTGAGCAATAGGGATTGATGGTTTCATATTTCCATTGTGAAGCAACACTGCTTTCAAACTTCTCTGGGATGAGTCAATAAACAATCTGCAACAAAATACTCTTAATTCAGTTCTTCAAACAGGCCATTCACATTGTTACAGTACATCATTAGTCCATCAGCTGTGAAACATTGTGTTAAAGTGTTACTTCTGTTTTAGGTAATAACACACTTTGACATCATCATGAAGAAGATTCTTCTGTTTCAACCTAGATGCAAGAAGTTCAGCTTTATCTTTTGACAATGAAAGGTCACTGAAGGGATCATTTAATTCATGTTTAGTGAAGTGTTCTGGCTGCTCGGCTGCTCCATCAGGTACATACTCATCTTGACTTGAGGTCTCCATGTCTTCGCCAGTAGCTTCATCTCCATAGTCTTCATATTCTACTTCATTTTCATCCAATCCAGATAACGGTGGTACAAGAACTGGCAAGATACCATCATGTGGAAATGGCTTAATCGCTGATTCAAGTTCATGGTAATTAATCTTGTGTTTGTTATTTGTAGAAAAGCCCTTCAGTTTGACAAAAGAAAAGTAGTAGTCATCACTATGATTTTTGGGATCTCTTCAAATAATGGGAACAGCAAATGGCATAGCCACTTTCCTCATATTCAACCAGTCTCAAAGACCATTTGAACAACGTGAGCAGATCACATGAGGGGCCCAGCTTTTGTCTTGATCACCAAGTGGACACTTAAAGTACATTTGGTACATCTTTTTAATATCATGAGTGATTGAACATACCTGGCCTTTGGTGTAAAAGAACCACACACATAGCAGAATCTGTTCAGATGATTGATGCACTGTCAGGGATTTTTTCTCCTTTGAATCAGATCAGACAGTAGAGTAAGTTCAGTTATATGGTGGTGACAAACTAAGAAAAAAAAATGCGATGAGCCGACCGACTATATGTAGATATTTCCCCAGAGATGACAGAGGCAGCTTGTGTTTAGAGCTGATGCTACTGGCGGTAATCTGGTAGATAACTATATACAGTTATGAGCTAGATGGGTCAGCCTATTCCTTACAGATGACCATTTGCAGACAGGCGGTTTCTCAGTGTGATAATGGCTGCTTTCAGGTTCTCTCTCTGTGGAGACCCTCACTCAGTTACACCTCAGTGGCTGAACTGTTTTCTTCTCTCTGAGGCGACTTGTCCTTTCAGAAATGCAGTGAAAATCCTCTCACAATGGCGGCTGTCCGCTGCCTTCCTTTCTATCCCCCTGTGGCAGGGTTCAAATACTTGTAGAGGCCTGTCTCCTGTCAGAGTCTCACATACCAGTCCTTGCTGCCATCACCATCCTTTTCTGACTAACTCAAATCTTACCGCCTCATAACAGTTAGCTCCTCCCCATAACATGTGACTTTCCGAGGAGCAGTCATTGGGTGACTGCACTGTCAATACTCCTTCCCATAAAACTCACTACAACCTTTACTGATGTTTTCCCTGTAAGAAAATTCACAATTAAGTAAGAGAAGCAAAGAAATGGGAATAACATAGGAAAAACCACATACATTGAAAATGCAGAAATAACGTAAGAGCAAAAATACTTCTATCTCAGAAACTTTATGTGATAGAGCAAAACTAAGCATATTTTTGGAATCACCACATCAAACTCCATAAAACAGACATATTACCTTTGCTGATGATTTTTTTGTGTTGTGTGCGCACAGTATAGAAAAAAGTTAGTGTCATCTTACCGTCCAACACACACTGCCACAATGAGGAAACTCCCGTGAGTGTTAGCTACGAGCATCCCAGAAGTTCGATTACCTGAGCTGTTTGACAAGCTAGAATCAGTCGCACTGTATGTGAACATCACCAAGGTCTTTGTTGCAATTTTCACATTTCTTTCCATTTCTGCCATTTCCGTACAATTCAGTTATGGATTTGGCTCCAAAAACTGCATAAAAAACTCCACAAACAAATGATTCCAAACATAGTGTAAGTGAGTCATAAATGTTACTACAGAAATCATCTGCATACAACTTTCAAAGATAAGAAAAAACATAAAATGTTTTCCAGTACCTGTCACAAGTTTATTGGTAAACTATAACATATGTTTTGGGAATTTTACAAACACATTTTTCCTTTGTAGACAATTATGACATATTATTCATCTCTATTTCTAATTGTTATCCAAAAACACTATTTCCTCCCCACCTCTCTCACAGCTGTGTCACTGGATGATTATGGTGCTTTGATCCACCAAACACAGCAGCTATTACATGCCTTTAACCCTTTAATTTCCATAGCCAAAAATGTTGCTGAAATTTACAAAGTTAGACCGGTTTCACATTTATGCTTTATAGCGCAGCGACGGCCTGCGCACGGCCGCTGCTAAGCCCCGCCCCCTGCCGGCTCCCTTGCCTCCCCTTCCGGTCATTGCCGCCTACTAGCGCACATGGACGCTTGCAATCTGCGCACCCTATCTTTAGCATAGTGTGCGCAGATCGTGCGCTGGCTGTGCGCTAGCAGGATTTTGCCATGCGCTGCGCACTTTTGAAGGTGCGCCCGTGTGCGCCGAACGCAGCATGTTGCATTTCGGCACGCATGGCGCACCTTCAAAAGTGCACAGCGCACGGCAAAATCCTGCTAGCGCACGGCCAGCGCACAATCTGTGCACCCTATGCTAAAGATAGGGTGCGCAGATCGCAAGTGTCCATGTGCGCTAGTAGGCGGCGATGACCGGAAGGGGCGGGCAGTGAGATGGCAGGGGGCGGGGCTTAGCGGCGGCCGTGCGCAGGCCGTCGCTGCGCTATAAAGCGCAAATGTGAAACCGGCCTTAGCTCCAGTTTTCAACTTTAGGCCACTTTCCCACCTTCAGTATTTGGTCAGGATTTTTGGGAATTTTGGGAACTTAACCTTAGGCTGGAGTCACACTAGTGTATGTTCTCTTGTGCAACAGAATTGGGGCCTATTATCCAAATAACACTCGGCTCACACTCTGAGTTTGTGCCGAGTGCCAGTGCACTGTGCTCCGATTCTCATGAGAGAATCACAGCACAGGTGCAGAGGAGATGGAGAAAGTAATTTCTCAATCTCCTACATTGTTGGCATCTGCGGTAATCAGTCTGTACTCAGATCACATTTGAGTGCAGTACAATGTTTCCCAAGCACCCATAGACTTGTATGGGTGAGTGCAATCCAATTCATTGATGCAATTGATTGTTTTCTCATGCTGAGTGTTCATGAGAAAATAATCGCAGATCTGATCTATTTTTTCCCATGCTTTACCTGCTTCAACTTACATACAAATTTAGGTTACGAACAAACCTATCTAGTTCATAACCTGTATTGTTAAAAACACTGCATTAAAAACTGCATTTCTGATTCCAGTCTTATCTGGTCCAAAATGTAACTTGCCACTAGCCCCCATCTCCGCCAGACCTAACAGCAAAATCTAGCTCTATGCGAAGAGGAGGAGTATTGAATGCTCCCCATATTCATTTGTATTTGTGTCTTTAAAGGGAATCTGTCACTCCATTTTAGCCCTATCGGCTGCCGGCACCACCATCAGGGGCTTATCTACAGCATTCTGAAATACTGTAGATAAGCCCCCGATGTAACCTGAAAGATAAGAAAAACGAGTTAGATTATACTCACCCTGGCGTCTGGTCCGGTCCAATGGGTGTCGCGGTTATGTCCGGCTCTTCCCATCTTCATAAGATGCCGTCCTTCTTCTTACTTCTGCCGTGGCTCTGGCGTAGGCATACTTTCTCTGCCCTGTTGAGGGCAGAGTAAAGTACTGCAGTGCGCAGGCGCCGGACCTCTCTGATCTTTCCCGCCGCCTGCGCACTGCAGTACTTTACTCTGCCCTCAACAGGGTAACAAGTAAGAAGGAGGACGGCATCGTATGAAGATGGGAGGCGCCGGACCGGACCGTGACACCCACCGCACTTGCCCCCCGGTGAGTATAATCTAACTTGTTTTTCTTATCTTTCAGGTTACATCGGGGAGGGGGGCTTATCTACAGCAATACAGAATGCTGTAGATAAGCCCCTGATGGCGGTGTCGGCAGCTGATAAAATGGGGTAACAGATTCCCTTTAAGACACTGGAAATTCCAAGGTCACAGAAGCACTGATCAGTGTCCAGTGATAATGCAACTTAAAAACTAACTAAACTTTCAGAAGATTTTTTAAATATTTTAATCCCTTTAACTCTGAGCAGATTGGTATGGATCCAAGTCTCAAGCCCCAGACCCCCACCAATCTTCTCAGAATGAAAGGGCCTAAAACATATACAATATTTCACAAAATTTAAGTTTAAATTTTGAATGTTAAATAGTGCTAATGGCTGCATCTAATCAGTACTGTAGTTCCTGTGTCATCTACACAGTAACAACAACAACTTCCATCATCGCCTTATCATTGTTAAGGTCATACTAGGAGTTTCCTATTCATGTGATACAATTATATGTGCCAGCAGCTGACTTGACATTTCAGTTGATGACTGTGCTATTCTTAGTGCTGTATTAATCAACTGATAATGGTTCTAGTGCTGTAATCATGTCCTGATAGGTGTTCTGATTGTGTGTTTTTGTAGTAATCATGGTTCGGGTGCTGTAGTCATGTATTAATGTTGGTTCTTATGCTGTATTCCTGTAGTAATGTAGTTTCTAGTGTTCTGTTCAAAACTGTCAATGGATCTATTGATCAGAGAAGCTGCGTTATCTGAGAGGTAAGTATGTATAATAGCTCCAGTACGCAACAGACTGGAGCTATTATTTATTTTACACTGCTCAAAAATAAAGCGACTACTAAAATACCACATCGTAGATATCGCTGAATAAAATATCTCAGTTGCAAATCTTTATTCATTACATAGTGAAATGCTTTGAGAACAATAAGCATAAAAATGATCAATGTAAATCAAAATAATATGCCATGGAGGTTTGGTTTTGGAATGATACTCAAAATAAAAGTGGAAAATCTAAATACAGGCTGATCCAACTTCAGTGGAAATGCCTCAAGACAAGGAAATGATGTGCAGTAGTGTGTGTGGCCTCCACGTGTCTGCATGACCTCCCTACAAACGCCTGGGCATGATGAGCCAGCGGATGTTCTCCTAAAGGATCTCCTCTCAGACCTGGATTAAAGCATCAGTCAACTCCTGGACAGTCTGTAGTGCAACGCGGCATTCGTGGATAGAACTAGACATGATGTCCCAGATATGCTCGATTCCTCTTTGATTTTGAGTATCATTCCAAGTCTTGACCTCCATGGGATATTAATTTTGATTTACAATGATCATTTTATGTTTTATTGATCTCAACGCATTCCACTATGTAATGAATAAAGATTTGCAACTGGAATATTTCATTCAGTGATATCTAGGATGTAGTATTTTAGTATTCCCCTTTTATCTTTTTGGGCGGTGTACTTTACTTACATAGCGCCATTAATTCCACAGAGCTTTACAGACATCAGCATCGCTGTCTCCATTGGGGCTCACAATCTAAATTCCCTATTAGCATGTCTTTGTAGGGGTTGTCCTGTGCACTCCTGCACAATACCACTCCTCTCTGTCTTGACGAGGGCACAGTAAGCACATGCACAGGCTTTACCTATGAGTCATAGGCTTTATTTGACCATTCCGGCACATAAGCAATACAGTAGTTTACCCTGCCCTCAGCAGAGTAGAGTGAACTGTGCTTGCACAGGAGCACAATAGGAACACTGTGCTTCCACACAAAAAAAGTGAAGGAGGATGGCGATTGTAGGAATAGAGGAGGTGCCAGATCAAGACCAAAGACGCCCTTTATGCAGGACCACGCTTTCTGTGAGTATAATAAAAAGGCCTTTTCTGGAATCTGCAGACTGGATTGGAGACTTTTCTAAAGTATTCTAGCATGCTGTAAAAGAAGCCCTAATTGGGAAAACCTGGTGATAGAATCCCTTTAAGATAGGGTAACCCTTTTAACAAATAAGTAGCAATTCTTTTACAATTTTGTGGCATTTCTCCTCTTTGGGACATCTTTTTATGTTGGACAAAGCCCATTAATGCTTAGACGACCTAGTTGACAGTAGAGTTCACTATGATCATTATTAAACTAATAGCTGACAATTTTTAGCACCCTCTACTTTAGTATTATTTCTGTAAGAAATCCTTTCAAATGACATGAATATCTGGTGGAGTGGGTCTGTGAAATTGCCAACAAATGTCCTAAATCCACGGGATGTACTCAACAGTGAAAATATGGATAATTTGTGTACAATTATAAATACAATTAAATCCATTATCATAGCAAATACCAAATGAAGTGGATGTAGCCAGTAGTGTTCTCATGTTGCAGTCAAGTTGCAGTATTTGGTCGCAATGGAAGCAAAAGATATTATTTTGCTGGAATTTTCAAAAATTCTTACAAAAACACTTATTTTACGGTGATTGTGTGTTACACAGCATTATTTTCCTTGAGAAGGATGCATATATCTTGGGTTGGTTTTAGAGTTTTGATCAGATTACACCAAAAAGGGATTGTCGAAAGAAGATTATATTCATAATATGCCATTACTGCAAACACTTTAGCATGTAAATCAGATGTTTCATAGGAATAACAATGTTAACATATAGGGTGATTCAGAATGGATAGTGGCCGTAGTCAAGGCCTGTGGTCAAAAGTAACATCAGAGGTAAATGACCAGTAACTGAAAATGAAAGCAAAACTGTCTTAAGCTGGAGTCACACATAGCGACTTACCAGCGATCCCGACAACGATATCAACGTGTCAGGATCGCTGGTAAGTCGCTATGTGATCGCTGGTGAGCTGTCAAACAGACAGCTTCACCAGCGATTAGCACAGTGACGCTGCGCGCACAGCATCGCTGTGTTCGCATGTCAAAAATAGAATTAAAATAAAAAATATTGTTATTATCACCTTCCGACGTCCCGCGCAGCATTCCCGCCTCTCTCCACGCTCCAGTCCCAGTAATCCTTTGCGAGAATTACCACGATGACGTCCGTTTTCGCGGGATCGCGAAGTCTCGCGGTCATTCCTGCAAAGGATTACTGGGACCGGGAGCGTGGAGAGAGGCGAGAATGCTGCGCGGGACGTCGGAAGGTGAGAATAACAATATTTTTTATTTTTTTTTATTATTTTACAGCTGATTGCTGGTCTCCCGCCTGTCACACGCAGCGATGCGTGCTGGCCAGCGGGAGATCAGCGACGAAAGAAATGTCCAGAGGTTTCTTGCAGCGATCAGCGATACCGGCAGGGGGGCCGCTCGCTGATCGCTGTCACACACAGCGATCTCGCTGGTGAGATCGCTGTTGTGTCACAAAAGTTGTGACTCAGCAGCGATCTCGCTAGCGAGATTGCTATGTGTGACTGGGCCTTTAATTGCTCATAGCAACCAATCACAGAACAGCTTTCATTTTTTAAAAAGACCCAAATTTATTTTGTGCTTACATAGTTTGATATAAGATGGCGACATCAAAGCAAGAAAAAGCTTTTTCTGTGATGGAATTTGCAATATCGAGTTCTGTTGTGACATTGCAGAGAAACTTTCAGAATAAATTTGGTAAATGTGCTCCGCAAAGAAACTTCTTTGTGTTAGGTGAAACAAATTGAAACCACTGGGTGGTTATGTCATGGGAAAATTCCAGGATGCCCAAATATTAAGGAAGAGATAGTGAGCAGGGTTCGAATCATGTACAAGCGTAGTCCTAGAAAGTCAACCAGGTAGACTCATATCGAACTACAGGTGCCACGAGCAACGCTATTCGGTATCTTATGGTTTCCATTGAAAGATAATTCACACAGATTACAGAAGTTGAAATCAGAAAACAAACCCAAATGCCATAACTTTTGCATTGACTTGGAGGACCGGTTAGAAGAAGACGAATTCTCTGACAGGCTGGTGTTCAGTGATGAGGCTTCGTTTCACCTCATTGGAAAGGTCAATGCCCACCACAGAACCGGCTCCTATGTATCCATGTTTTTAATCTCCAAGAAATAAACAAGATTTTTACCAGATTGCAGAGTGCCATCTCTTCACTACTTCTTTTGGATTCTTCGTGACGCTGCACGTCTGAGATGTCACACCTACAGTACATCAGTGAAGCAACGTGCTGCCAGCCACTTTTGGACTCACTAAATCATCTTTGATGGGTTTAGTTCCAGTGTCACTACTTTACACAGAAAGGTCAATGCACACAATGAACAATCTGGGTCTCCGAAAAAGCATGTGTCCTTATCAAGCATATGAGGATCCAGAGTAAAGATGTTCTGTGATGTTCTTTTTTGTTGAGGATACTGTCACTAGCCAGTCCTAACTGGACATGTTAAAGGAATGGTTTATGCCAGAGATATACGAAGATCTGCAAAATGTAGTTTATTAGCAGGATGGTGCTCCTCCACATTTCCATTTGGATGTTCCCCAATAACTAATGCAACTCTAGAGGTATATTCAAAGGAAATGTTTCATATTTAACTTCAGACCTTTTAGAGATCATTTCATCTTCAACTTGCTTAACTGTTCACAATAACAGTAATTTTGACCAGAGGTGCCCAAACTTTTACATGCCACTGTATATAAAAGCATCAAATTTTATTTAATCCATTAAAAAAGTGAAAAAATATGCATAATTTACAAAAATTTGAAGTGAATACCCTCCATAAAAAAACAATGTTGTAGCACTCTTAGGCCAGGTTCAAGCGTGTTGATTGACTCACCATGTACCAGGAAAAAGAACAAAATGGAGAGTTGGATTATTTTGTTTATTTGACGTCTAATTACCTCTGTGCAACATTCTCTTGCTAAAATCCAGATACGCAGAATGGCTGACACTTTGGGTGTGTATAAATTGCTAACAGATAAGCGAAAGCCACAGGATGGACAGATTTGGCAACTGCAATACTCTACGGAATATATGGATGCCAAATGTACAACATCTGATTGTAAACCAAACGTGTATCAGTCTTGAATCGAACATTATAGTAATTGAAGTGAATATGAATCATTTTGTATGTCCTATAAGCTAATAGAGAATTATAACCTTTTCCAAGTTGTGATTAGGTATTTTAAAACTTTGGGACTGATTTAATTTTTTTTTTTTTCATAATTCAGTCCAAGAGCTATGACTTTTTTTTTCAGTCAGTATAAAGATGTACGAGGACTTGATTTTTTGTGGATGTCTTGTAAGAGTTAAAATCATTAACCCTCCGTCAGGCGCAATATAGATTCTCCTCAGTTCATGCGCAATGTGCCTGACAAGCACAGGTCAGAAAACCACCTATAGTAGCTACATATTTCAATTTCAGGACTATAGAAGTAGTCAGTGACCTTCATAGGAATGTATTAAAAGAGATTACACCAAATCAGATGCAAAAAAAAACATTTATTAACCATAAACTTATTAAAACTAAAAGTACCACTTTTCGGTAGTACCGCCAAATAGGCTCCAGTTATCTTTACTTAACTATTGCTTAAATATAAAATTATGGAAAAAAACTTAAAGGATATTGCACTTAGATGTTACTTAATTATTTTCTACTCATCTTCAGTGGTTTCAATTGCAGCAGAAGCAGCACAGGTACACTTAGAAAAGCAAGGCTGGCAGACGAAAGTTGCATGGGAAAGGCAGATTGATGCTTTACATATTTTGCAGTCATATTTAGAAAGCCTTCTGAAACCAGATACAAATGAGCAGGTAGTACAACTGCGTCTTTTAGAAGGTGGTAGAGTCGGTGTTTGTTCTGGAACGTCCTTGGGACGATATCTCTTCAACCGGTGTTGCAGGGCAAGGGGCATTCCAACCGTCTTTGTACTTCTTAGGCTTAGCTCTCCACTCACCAGTTCATTAGCCAATTGTTTTAGGTACATTCTTCTGCGCATTTGTTTAAGTTCATTACCAAGGTAAATTACTTGTGAGTTGATGCCACCCACATTCAGCATTGTAAAGAAGATTACCATCGGCCAGCGTTTGGTATTTCGACTTACATTGAAATTGCCACACATTTGGTCAGCAGTGTCAACGCCGCTTTTGGTCAAATTATAAAAAGTTATGATTTCTGGTTTCCTTAGCTCCCCAGACTCTGGATCAATGGTGTAATCATTATGTAATGAAGAGACCAAAATCACATTTTTCCTCTCACGTGGGATGTAAGAAACTAAAATCTTTCCATTACTGAACCCAAACATAGTGCTATACTGTTGTTTGCCTTTTGTATATAGAAAATCTGGCGGCAACTGCCTTTTGTTTTTTCTAACAGTTCCCACATATGACAGCTTTTTCGTTTTTAAAAAATCAATCAGATCAAAGTCAGTAAACCAGTTGTCAGCAGTGATATTTCGACCAGATCCAAACATTGGCTCAGCAATTCTCTTTACCACATCACTAGGCTTGTTGCTCACATTGAAAGGACCTGGTGGCTGTCTTCCACAATAAACTTCCATGTTCATAGTGTACATCATCCTTGCATCAACAATGGCAAAAATTTTAATTCCATATTTGTTTGGCTTTGATGGTATATATTGCCGAAAACCACATCTTCCACGGAAACCTGGAAGCATCTCATCAATAGTGAGGTTTTGCCCCGGGCAATAGCTTTTTTGACAATTCATAATAAATTCTTGAAATATGTCCCGAATTGGTGCAAGCCGGTCATAACCTTTTCGTTCTGTCCGGGTACTTCGATCATCGAAACGGAGGCAACGGATCAGGACTTTGAATCGTTTCAGATTCATCACAAGGCTGAATTTTTCGATGCCATCACCGTCTGTCCCCCACAGCTCCTCCAAACTTTGCCTATTTGCTCTGAAAGCACCAGCTAGGTATAACAAGCCAATAAATGCCTTGAGTTCAATCACATCAGTGTTTTTGATGTCCCTCTCTCTGGAGAATTGCTCTTTGATTGTGTCAATATACTGGTTAGTGAACCGAACAATAGTTTCCAACATGCTATCTGTAATTAGATTACTCCAACATTCCACTGCAGTTTTAGCTTTTCTAGCACTTCCAATAACTCCAGGAAGGTGTGTAATAATATTGTGGGATTCTCTGCGCTGTTTGTTCTTGGGTGCCTTTTTGTTCCACTTTGTATTTTTATCTTTGCCCAAATAATAAGCTAGATCTGTGTCTGTTTCCTCTGTATCAGTGTCATCACCATCCTGCTCTGTTCCAGAATCAGTGTTACATTCTGCTACCTCATCTTCAGATGAAATGTCACTAGATTCCTCTAAATCCTCAGTTACTGCTGGTTCTTCCTCATCATCTTCTAACAAAAAAATCTTCATTTCTTCTAAATGAAGGGGTTTAGATGAATCATACTGTTTTCTGGCCATTGCAGCAGAAAATCTGAAGCAAGAGAGAAAGAGTATGTGTTAGGGCGCAATGTGCCTTAGAAGCCACCCTCCTTTTGTCTAAGAAAACAGTACTTATGTACACTAACTTAGCATTAATCCTTCATAAAACAAGCTAAATACACAATCGTGATGAATAGTGTTGAGCATTCCGATACCGCAAGTATCGGGTATCGGCCGATATTAGCGGTATCGGAATTCCAATACTTAATTCCGATACTTTTGTCATATCGGATTCCGGAATCGGAATCGGAATAGGAAGTTCCCATCATGCTATGAGCCTGCTTGCTTTGATTAAGCCAATGGGAATCCTCCGAAGTGTGGGCACATCCTGTTAGGCATGTAGGCATGTTAACTATTGGCATGGCTGTGATTGGCTGCCGAAATGATGTCATGATGCACTATAAAAGCCACCGCAGCCGCCATTTCTGGTCACTCTGCTGTGAATTCAGTTAGGGACAGGCTGCTGTAGAAGACTGTGAGGGACAGTTAGAAATAGCGATTCCACCAAACATCTAGTGCTTTACCCAGGCTACATAAACCACCACTGTAGCCTTCTTTGCCCTAGCAGCAGTGTTCACAGCTGTCTGCAAGGGCTGTGTGAGTGCAGCTCACGCTGTGGAGTGGGTCCTGCAGCCACGTCAGGCTGTAGGCCACCCAGTGTGATCACTGCTGCCTCATACATCTTTTATTTTTTGAGCTGCATTTTTTACATAATTTCAATCTAGTGTGCTTCCATCCGTATCCATATACGTTGGTTGCAAACACTAGTAGTAGACAGCGGAGCCTTTCTGCAGCCTTTCAGTGCTAGTGTCCACTTTGCTGCACTGTTCACGGCTGTCTGAGAGGTCTCTGACTGTGTGTGAGTGCAGCTCACGCTGAGTAGTGTGTCCTGCAGCTACGTCTGGCTGTAGGACGCTCAGCGTGCGTCAGTGCCTCACACATATTTTTATTTGAGTGCAGCTCATTTTTTCTTCTATTAGTGTGCATCCATCCGTCTCCATCTACGGTGGTTGCAAACACTATAAAGGAGTACACAGCGGAGCCTTTCTGCAGCCTGTCAGTGCCAGTGCCCACTTAGCTGCACTGTTGACGGCTGTCTGAGAGGCCTCTGACTGTGTGTGAGTGCAGCTCACGCTGAGTAGAGTGTCCTGCAGCTACGTCTGGTTGTAGGACGCTCAACGTGCGTCACTGCCTCACACATATTTGTCTTTGAGTGCAGCTCATTTTTTCTTCTCCTATTAGTGTGCATCCATCCGTATCCATCAACATTGGTTGGTTGCAAACACTTTATAGGAGTAGATAGAGGAGCCTTTTTTTCTGGCTTGTGCCCTGCCGGCGCAGCCAGATTAGTATTACCCAATTTTTTTGGAGCCTCATCTTTTGCATTGTAGGTTACCTGCCTGCATTGTAATAGCTCCAAAAAGTTGGTGATACTATCAGTTTCAATTCTTTGTTCACATACTTTGAGTTTGTTTCCAACAAAGAAACCACAAAAAAAGTTCACCAAACACTACATTTTGAACTTGTGTAGGCCACATCAGCTCCTATTAAAGTCTAGTCCACACACACACACACTTCATAAAATTAGTGTTTCTTGTACCTGTAACCAGCTGTTCAGGAATAAGCACACTAAGGCCCCCCTTTGTACTTTTTTGCCTATCTTAAGCAGTCTTGCAAGATGAAGAAGGCAGGGAGTAAGGCGCGTGGGCGTGGGCGTGGGCGTGGAGTTTCAGCAGGGAGAGGACGTGGGGATTCTGCAGGGAGAGGACGTGGGGATTCTACAGGTAGAGGACGTGGGGATTCTGGGCCTGCTGCGGGCACCAGTGGATCAGCATCCCCCAGTTTTAGCAGGCAACAGTCCTTTATGCGCAGCTTTGTAGGACCTCAACGTACCCCACTGCTGCGGGAGGAACAAATTGAAGCCGTTGTCGGATGGATGGCAGCTAACGCATCGACTTCAATTACTTCCGCATCCTCTCAGGGTCAGAGCACCGAAGAGCAACCATCTGGCTCTTCACCACCTGCCAAAGTGCCCAGGCAGTCAGAGAGACATGGACAGGAGCCATCACAGTCTCTACTTCTGTTCTCGGAATCTGTTGGCTTGGAAAGAGGGGGCCAGCCAAGCAGCATTCCTGAATGTGAAGAAGAGGGAGTATGCAGTGATGCGCAACTTCTTTGTCCCTCTGAATCTGAAGAGGCGAGTGGGCCAGTGCCTATGGTCAGCACACCTCAGTACGCATCAGATGATGACGAGACTCAGTTGCCACTTTCTGGTGCGTACGGTGCTGGCGAGACAACCCCGGAGAAGCAGCTGTTTGAAGAGGGGAGGGAAGATGATGAGGTCCTTGACCCATCATGGCGTGAGCAACAGGAAGGTGGTGGGAGCAGCTCGGAGGAAGAGATTCCCCTACCGGCCAAAACAGGAGGCAGAGGGAGGGGGAAGACTTGGTTGCCTGTACCCTCCACTTCGGCACCCGTTAGGAGCATTCCTCCTTCCAAAGGCAAACCGGGCGCTCACAAGAGTTGCAGTGCGTGGTCCTTTTTTGACACAGTTGCAGATGACATTTGCTTTGTCAAATGCAAGCTGTGTCATCAGAGAGTCAAAAGAGGGAGAAATGTCAGCAACCTCAATACCACAAATATGTGGAAACATGTGCGCACCAAGCACGAGTTGGAGTTGCAGAGACACCCTGAAGACGTAGGCCAACGTACAGCACCACCTACCACCTCTTCAGTTCGTGTTGGGCCCTCTTCCTCCAGCTCACACACTGCTGGTTCGGCTTCCTCACAGGATCGCCAAGGAAGAACCTCTGCCACTGTTGTCCGGAGACCCTGTCAGATTACACCCATAGCAGCACGTTCCCATCCATCACAGCCATCGGTAGCACAGGCATGGGATAAAAGGCGCCCTTACTCGGCAAACCATCCCCGAGCACAGTCTCTGAATGCTGGCATTGCCAAACTTCTGGCAGTTGACATGCTGTCATTCAGGCTGGTGGACACTGACACCTTCCCCCAATACAGTAGTGGGAATGAGGACAGAGCTGGCGAACTTGCCGGACAAACATCAGGGGATCAACTGACGGGACTGAGCACCAGTAACACAGGAACAAGTGTAGATTGTGCTGACGCCACTTCAGAGATGTAGCTGGCGGGGTTGGAGGCCAGGGTAAATAGTAGAGACAGTGGAGCCAGAGGCCTAAGTGGAGCATGGTTAGAATCAGTAGTAGTCCACAACCTCCATAAAAACCGCTGCCCATTGGCCTCTGCATGCGGCATGCGTAATCCTGGGCTCCAACAGCTTCAGTTGGTGTTCAGAAGTGTCGTCTCCACAGAGCCAAACACATTCGTTAGAGTGTTAGTGGGGTTCAGCACTGCCAGCTGTTCCCCTGCTGTGGAGATGGCAAGTCTCCTGCTGCCTTCACCTGCCAAAATCCAGTAGGCCCCAGCCTGCTCCTCGCCTAATCCTGGGCTCCAACAGCGTCAGTTGGTGTTCAGAAGTGTCGTCTCCACAGAGACAAACACCTTCGTTAGAGTGTTAGTGGGGTTCAGCACTGCCAGCTGTTCCCCTGCTGTGGAGATGGCAAGTCTCCTGCTGCCTTCACCTGCCAAAATCCAGTAGGCCCCAGCCTGCTCCTCGCCTAATCCTGGGCTCCAACAGCGTCAGTTGGTGTTCAGAAGTGTTGTCTCCACAGAGCCAAACACCTTCGTTAGAGTGTTAGTGGGGTTCAGCACTGCCAGCTGTTCCCCTGCTGTGGAGATGGCAAGTCTCCTGCTGCCTTCACCTGCCAAAATCCAGTAGGCCCCAGCCTGCTCCTCGCCTAATCCTGGGCTCCAACAGCATCAGTTGGTGTTCAGAAGTGTCGTCTCCACAGAGCCAAACACCTTCGTTAGAGTGTTAGTGGGGTTCAGCACTGCCAGCTGTTCCCCTGCTGTGGAGATGGCAAGTCTCCTGCTGCCTTCACCTGCCAAAATCCAGTAGGCCCCAGCCTGCTCCTCGCCTAATCCTGGGCTCCAACAGCGTCAGTTGGTGTTCAGAAGTGTCGTCTCCACAGAGCCAAACACCTTCGTTAGAGTGTTAGTGGGGTTCAGCACTGCCAGCTGTTCCCCTGCTGTGGAGATGGCAAGTCTCCTGCTGCCTTCACCTGCCAAAATCCAGTAGGCCCCAGCCTGCTCCTCGCCTAATCCTGGGCTCCAACAGCGTCAGTTGGTGTTCAGAAGTGTCGTCTCCACAGAGCCAAACACATTCGTTAGAGTGTTAGTGGGGTTCAGCACTGCCAGCTGTTCCCCTGCTGTGGAGATGGCAAGTCTCCTGCTGCCTTCACCTGCCAAAATCCAGTAGGCCCCAGCCTGCTCCTCGCCTAATCCTGGGCTCCAACAGCGTCAGTTGGTGTTCAGAAGTGTCGTCTCCACAGAGCCAAACACCTTCGTTAGAGTGTTAGTGGGGTTCAGCACTGCCAGCTGTTCCCCTGCTGTGGAGATGGCAAGTCTCCTGCTGCCTTCACGTGCCAAAATCCAGTAGGCCCCAGCCTGCTCCTCGCCTAATCCTGGGCTCCAACAGCGTCAGTTGGTGTTCAGAAGTGTCGTCTCCACAGAGCCAAATACATTCGTTCAAGTGTTAGTGGGGTTCATCATTGCCAGCTGATCCCCTGCTGTGGAGATGGCAGTCTCTCCTGCTGTCTCCGCATTACAAAGACAGTAGGCCTCTGCCTACACCCTCCTATTTCCTGGGCTTCAACACAGCCAGTTGTAGTTCGGAAGTGCCGTCCACACGGAAAGAGATACTTGCTCCCGTGTCTCAGTGGGGTTCAGTAACGTCAGCTGATCCCCTGCTGTGTGGATGGCAGTCTCTCCTGCTGTCACCTCATTCAAAATACAGTAGGCCTCTGCCTACACCCTCCTATTTCCTGGGCTTCAACACAGCCAGTTGTAGTTCGGAAGTGCCGTCCACACGGAAAGAGATACTTGCTCCCGTGTCTCAGTGGGGTTCAGTAACGTCAGCTGATCCCCTGCTGTGTGGATGGCAGTCTCTCCTGCTGTCACCTCATTCAAAATACAGTAGGCCTCTGCCTACACCCTCCTATTTCCTGGGCTTCAACACAGCCAGTTGTAGTTCGGAAGTGCCGTCCACACGGAAAGAGATACTTGCTCCCGTGTCTCAGTGGGGTTCAGTAACGTCAGCTGATCCCCTGCTGTGTGGATGGCAGTCTCTCCTGCTGTAAACTCATTCAAAATACAGTAGGCCTCTGCCTACACCCTCCTATTTCCTGGGCTTCAACACAGCCAGTTGTAGTTCGGAAGTGCCGTCCACACGGAAAGAGATACTTGCTCCCGTGTCTCAGTGGGGTTCAGTAATGTCAGCTGATCCCCTGCTGTGTGGATGGCAGTCTCTCCTGCTGTCACCTCATTCAAAATACAGTAGGCCTCTGCCTACACCCTCCTATTTCCTGGGCTTCAACACAGCCAGTTGTAGTTCGGAAGTGCCGTCCACACGGAAAGAGATACTTGCTCCCGTGTCTCAGTGGGGTTCAGTAACGTCAGCTGATCCCCTGCTGTGTGGATGGCAGTCTCTCCTGCTGTCACCTCATTCAAAATACAGTAGGCCTCTGCCTACACCCTCCTATTTCCTGGGCTTCAACACAGCCAGTTGTAGTTCGGAAGTGCCGTCCACACGGAAAGAGATACTTGCTTCCGTGTCTCAGTGGGGTTCAGTAACGTCAGCTGATCCCCTGCTGTGTGGATGGCAGTCTCTCCTGCTGTAAACTCATTCAAAATACAGTAGGCCTCTGCCTACACCCTCCTATTTCCTGGGCTTCAACACAGCCAGTTGTAGTTCGGAAGTGCCGTCCACACGGAAAGAGATACTTGCTCCCGTGTCTCAGTGGGGTTCAGTAATGTCAGCTGATCCCCTGCTGTGTGGATGGCAGTCTCTCCTGCTGTCACCTCATTCAAAATACAGTAGGCCTCTGCCTACACCCTCCTATTTCCTGGGCTTCAACACAGCCAGTTGTAGTTCGGAAGTGCCGTCCACACGGAAAGAGATACTTGCTCCCGTGTCTCAGTGGGGTTCAGTAATGTCAGCTGATCCCCTGCTGTGTGGATGGCAGTCTCTCCTGCTGTCACCTCATTCAAAATACAGTAGGCCTCTGCCTACACCCTCCTATTTCCTGGGCTTCAACACAGCCAGTTGTAGTTCGGAAGTGCCGTCCACACGGAAAGAGATACTTGCTCCCGTGTCTCAGTGGGGTTCAGTAATGTCAGCTGATCCCCTGCTGTGTGGATGGCAGTCTCTCCTGCTGTCACCTCATTCAAAATACAGTAGGCCTCTGCCTACACCCTCCTATTTCCTGGGCTTCAACACAGCCAGTTGTAGTTCGGAAGTGCCGTCCACACGGAAAGAGATACTTGCTCCCGTGTCTCAGTGGGGTTCAGTTAAGTCAGCTGATCCCCTGCTGTGTGGATGGCAGTCTCTCCTGCTGTAAACTCATTCAAAATACAGTAGGCCTCTGCCTACACCCTCCTATTTCCTGGGCTTCAACACAGCCAGTTGTAGTTCGGAAGTGCCGTCCACACGGAAAGAGATACTTGCTCCCGTGTCTCAGTGGGGTTCAGTAACGTCAGCTGATCCCCTGCTGTGTGGATGGCAGTCTCTCCTGCTGTCACCTCATTCAAAATACAGTAGGCCTCTGCCTACACCCTCCTATTTCCTGGGCTTCAACACAGCCAGTTGTAGTTCGGAAGTGCCGTCCACACGGAAAGAGATACTTGCTCCCGTGTCTCAGTGGGGTTCAGTAATGTCAGCTGATCCCCTGCTGTGTGGATGGCAGTCTCTCCTGCTGTAAACTCATTCAAAATACAGTAGGCCTCTGCCTACACCCTCCTATTTCCTGGGCTTCAACACAGCCAGTTGTAGTTCGGAAGTGCCGTCCACACGGAAAGAGATACTTGCTCCCGTGTCTCAGTGGGGTTCAGTAATGTCAGCTGATCCCCTGCTGTGTGGATGGCAGTCTCTCCTGCTGTCACCTCATTCAAAATACAGTAGGCCTCTGCCTACACCCTCCTATTTCCTGGGCTTCAACACAGCCAGTTGTAGTTCGGAAGTGCCGTCCACACGGAAAGAGATACTTGCTCCCGTGTCTCAGTGGGGTTCAGTAATGTCAGCTGATCCCCTGCTGTGTGGATGGCAGTCTCTCCTGCTGTCACCTCATTCAAAATACAGTAGGCCTCTGCCTACACCCTCCTATTTCCTGGGCTTCAACACAGCCAGTTGTAGTTCGGAAGTGCCGTCCACACGGAAAGAGATACTTGCTCCCGTGTCTCAGTGGGGTTCAGTAATGTCAGCTGATCCCCTGCTGTGTGGATGGCAGTCTCTCCTGCTGTCACCTCATTCAAAATACAGTAGGCCTCTGCCTACACCCTCCTATTTCCTGGGCTTCAACACAGCCAGTTGTAGTTCGGAAGTGCCGTCCACACGGAAAGAGATACTTGCTCCCGTGTCTCAGTGGGGTTCAGTAATGTCAGCTGATCCCCTGCTGTGTGGATGGCAGTCTCTCCTGCTGTCACCTCATTCAAAATACAGTAGGCCTCTGCCTACACCCTCCTATTTCCTGGGCTTCAACACAGCCAGTTGTAGTTCGGAAGTGCCGTCCACACGGAAAGAGATACTTGCTCCCGTGTCTCAGTGGGGTTCAGTTAAGTCAGCTGATCCCCTGCTGTGTGGATGGCAGTCTCTCCTGCTGTAAACTCATTCAAAATACAGTAGGCCTCTGCCTACACCCTCCTATTTCCTGGGCTTCAACACAGCCAGTTGTAGTTCGGAAGTGCCGTCCACACGGAAAGAGATACTTGCTCCCGTGTCTCAGTGGGGTTCAGTAACGTCAGCTGATCCCCTGCTGTGTGGATGGCAGTCTCTCCTGCTGTCACCTCATTCAAAATACAGTAGGCCTCTGCCTACACCCTCCTATTTCCTGGGCTTCAACACAGCCAGTTGTAGTTCGGAAGTGCCGTCCACACGGAAAGAGATACTTGCTCCCGTGTCTCAGTGGGGTTCAGTAACGTCAGCTGATCCCCTGCTGTGTGGATGGCAGTCTCTCCTGCTGTCACCTCATTCAAAATACAGTAGGCCTCTGCCTACACCCTCCTATTTCCTGGGCTTCAACACAGCCAGTTGTAGTTCGGAAGTGCCGTCCACACGGAAAGAGATACTTGCTCCCGTGTCTCAGTGGGGTTCAGTAATGTCAGCTGATCCCCTGCTGTGTGGATGGCAAAGTCTCCTGCTGCCTACACAGTCGTACCACTACTGATTTTTAACCGTGCTCCAATTAGGCCTGTGGCTCCACTGTCTCTCGTATTTCCCCTGTCCTCCAACCCTGCCAGTTACAGCTCCGAAGTGGCGTCTGCACAATCCACACTTGTTCCTGTGTTACAGGTGTTCAGTCCGGTCAGTTAATCCCCTGATGTGTGTCCGGCAATGTCGCCTGCTCTGTCCACATTCTATGGGAATGTGGACAGAGCAGGCGACATTGCCGGACACACATCAGGGGATTAACTGACCGGACTGAACACCTGTAACACAGGAACAAGTGTGGATTGTGCAGACGCCACTTCGGAGCTGTAACTGGCGGGGTTGGAGGACAGGGGAAATACGAAAATCAGTGAAGCCACAGGCCTAAGTGGAGCTTGGTTCAAATTAGTAGTCTACAACCGATCTTAAAATTTCTTCAATGCAGCCTAAGCCTGCTCCGTGCTTGTCCCTGGGCTTCAACACAGCCAGTTGTTGCTCGGAAGTGCCGTCTTCACAGAGTAAAACACTAGCTCCTGTGTTTGTGGGGTTCAGTAACGTCAGCTGTTCCCCTGCTGTTTTGATGGCAATCTGTCCTGCTGCCTCCCAATTGACAGCACATCAGGCCTCAGCCTGCTAAGTGCTTGTCCTGGGCTCCAACATCGCCAGTTGCTGCTCATAACTGACTTTGGCACGGGTACTCCCTCCTGCCCAGCTTGGTTCCAGCCCTGCCTGCTGTTTCCGGGAAGTGTCAATGTCAGTTTGCCACCCCAAGTTGCCATGTCGCGTTGCGGTTGGGTTAGCCGAGGCTAGGGTGCCAGCAGTTTAGGTGCTTCCTATGTGGACTGTGGGTTCTGGTAAGAAAGGTTTGTTCCATAGTGCCAGTAGGACAAGCACCCCCTGTAGGACTGTGTGATTCGGTAACTGCGGCCAGCTTGCGGCATGCCAACTTTGCTTTTCAGGGGTAACTTCTGATACCCCTCCGGGTTCCAGCACCGTCAGCTGGTTCTCATCAGAGCCTTTGGCCTAGGTGCCTCCATCTCGGTATCCGAGTTCCGGCAACGTCTGCTGGTCCTTGGTAGTGCTTTGTAGCACAGGTACCTCCTGCTTAGTAACCGGGTTCCAGCACCGTCAGCTGGTCCTCGGTTGTGCCATTGGCTCTTATTCCTTCTGCTGCCCCTCCGGGTGCCAGCACTGTCAGCTGGTCCTCGCTATTTCCATTTGCTCTTGCAGCTTATGCTACCCCTCCGGGTTCCAGCACCGTCAGCTGGTTCTCGTCAGAGCCTTTGGCCTAGGTGCCTCCATCTCGGTATCCGAGTTCCGGCAACGTCTGCTGGTCCTTGGTAGTGCTTTGTAGCACAGGTACCTCCTGCTTAGTAACCGGGTTCCAGCACCGTCAGCTGGTCCTCGGTTGTGCCATTGGCTCTTATTCCTTCTGCTGCCCCTCCGGGTGCCAGCACTGTCAGCTGGTCCTCGCTATTTCCATTTGCTCTTGCAGCTTATGCTACCCCTCCGGGTTCCAGCACCGTCAGCTGGTTCTCGTCAGAGCCTTTGGCCTAGGTGCCTCCATCTCGGTATCCGAGTTCCGGCAACGTCTGCTGGTCCTTGGTAGTGCTTTGTAGCACAGGTACCTCCTGCTTAGTAACCGGGTTCCAGCACCGTCAGCTGGTCCTCGGTTGTGCCATTGGCTCTTATTCCTTCTGCTGCCCCTCCGGGTGCCAGCACTGTCAGCTGGTCCTCGCTATTTCCATTTGCTCTTGCAGCTTATGCTACCCCTCCGGGTTCCAGCACCGTCAGCTGGTTCTCGTCAGAGCCTTTGGCCTAGGTGCCTCCATCTCGGTATCCGAGTTCCGGCAACGTCTGCTGGTCCTTGGTAGTGCTTTGTAGCACAGGTACCTCCTGCTTAGTAACCGGGTTCCAGCACCGTCAGCTGGTCCTCGGTAGTGCCATTGGCTCTTGTTCCTTCTGCTGCCCCTCCGGGTGCCAGTACCGTCAGCTGGTTCAAGAGGACAAAGAACAGGAAGACAACCACCAAGATGCAGAACAACAAGAGAGAGAAGACAAAGAAGCATAAAAAAAACAAAGCAGAAGAACATTAAGCATAAGACTAATACTCTGAGCAAATGATATTATCTTATTTATAAGCAGAAGAAGACTAAGCAGTGTATGGGGGTGAGTCCGTTCCTCCTCGTGGTGCCCCTGGAAAAGGCCTGCTGCTGCAGGCCAAACTGAACGCGGACAAATCCTGTTGTAAATCTTTTGTGACAGGCAGAACGGAAGGTGTAAACTTCTAACTTTTCTAGATAACAACTACAGGAATGCCTGACACAAACAAGAATATGATGAAGAAGAATAGGAAGAAGATGAAGAAGCTGAATATGTAGAATAATAATTGTTGAATAAGAAGAATATGAAGAATGTAAGAAAAGGAAGAAGAAGAAGAAGAAGAAGAAGAAGAAGAAGAATGTAAAAAAGGAAGTAGAAGAAGAAGAAGAATGTAAAAAAAGGAATAAGAAGAAGAATGTAAAAAAAGGAAGTAGAAGAAGAAGAAGAAGAATGTAAAAAAAGGAAGTAGAAGAAGAAGAAGAAGAATGTAAAAAAAGGAAGTAGAAGAAGAAGAAGAAGAAGAATGTAAAAAAAGGAAGTAGAAGAAGAAGACATACATGTCTGGCAAAATATAAATGAGGCTAACATAGTCAATATCTTTGTAACTCCTAACATCTTTAAAAAAAAAGTTTAATTCCTGCTATTCCATTTGATTGGGCTAAACCTCTATGGCTTTAATGTCTCCTCCACCTCCCACAATACATTCTACATTATTCTTAGTTGTTTTTCTTCATGTAGAATTAACCTACAAGGAAAGAAAGGGTTTTTTTTAATTCGGATATTTTGGCCCCATTGACTTGCATTGGTTCCCGGTATCGGAATCAGCGATACCGATACTTTTTTTAAAGATCGGCCGATCCATTCCGATCCAATATTTTCAAGTATCGGCTGGTATCGCTCAACTCTAGTGATGAATAAAAAAAGAAAATACTAACCTTTCAATTTGTGTTGAAATCAGGCGCAATGTGCCTGAGAAGCCAAAGTGTTGATATCTGCTCACTAGAAGGTCTGCTGAGTCACTGTGATATCAGGTTTCACAGAGCCTGTAGAGTCAGGAGATAACTAGGAGGGGTGGGGTTTTCTGATAAGTGGGCAAGGAGAGAGAAGTGAAACTAATTACTGTGTGCCTGTCAGATCTATTGCGCCTGACGGAGGGTTAAGTTCATTACCAAGGTAAATTACTTGTGAGTTGATGCCACCCACATTCAGCATTGTAAAGAAGATTACCATCGGCCAGCGTTTGGTATTTCGACTTACATTGAAATTGCCACACATTTGGTCAGCAGTGTCAACGCCGCTTTTGGTCAAATTATAAAAAGTTATGATTTCTGGTTTCCTTAGCTCCCCAGACTCTGGATCAATGGTGTAATCATTATGTAATGAAGAGACCAAAATCACATTTTCCTCTCGCGTGGGATGTAAGAAACTAAAATCTTTCCATTACTGAACCCAAACATAGTGCTATACTGTTGTTTGCCTTTTGTATATAGAAAATCTGGCGGCAACTGCCTTTTGTTTTTTCTAACAGTTCCCACATATGACAGCTTTTTCGTTTTTAAAAAATCAATCAGATCAAAGTCAGTAAACCAGTTGTCAGCAGTGATATTTCGACCAGATCCAAACATTGGCTCAGCAATTCTCTTTACCACATCACTAGGCTTGTTGCTCACATTGAAAGGACCTGGTGGCTGTCTTCCACAATAAACTTCCATGTTCATAGTGTACATCATCCTTGCATCAACCATGGCAAAAATTTTAATTCCATATTTGTTTGGCTTTGATGGTATATATTGCCGAAAACCACATCTTCCACGGAAACCTGGAAGCATCTCATCAATAGTGAGGTTTTGCCCCGGGCAATAGCTTTTTTGACAATTCATAATAAATTGTTGAAATATGTCCCGAATTGGTGCAAGCCGGTCATAACCTTTTCGTTCTGTCCGGGTACTTCGATCATCGAAACGGAGGCAACGGATCAGGACTTTGAATCGTTTCAGATTCATCACAAGGCTGAATTTTTCGATGCCATCACCGTCTGTCCCCCACAGCTCCTCCAAACTTTGCCTATTTGCTCTGAAAGCACCAGCTAGGTATAACAAGCCAATAAATGCCTTGAGTTCAATCACATCAGTGTTTTTGATGTCCCTCTCTCTGGAGAATTGCTCTTTGATTGTGTCAATATACTGGTTAGTGAACCGAACAATAGTTTCCAACATGCTATCTGTAATTAGATTACTCCAACATTTCACTGCAGTTTTAGCTTTTCTAGCACTTCCAATAACTCCAGGAAGGTGTGTAATAATATTGTGGGATTCTCTGCGCTGTTTGTTCTTGGGTGCCTTTTTGTTCCACTTTGTATTTTTATCTTTGCCCAAATAATAAGCTAGATCTGTGTCTGTTTCCTCTGTATCAGTGTCATCACCATCCTGCTCTGTTCCAGAATCAGTGTTACATTCTGCTACCTCATCTTCAGATGAAATGTCACTAGATTCCTCTAAATCCTCAGTTACTGCTGGTTCTTCCTCATCATCTTCTAACAAAAAAATCTTCATTTCTTCTAAATGAAGGGGTTTAGATGAATCATACTGTTTTCTGGCCATTGCAGCAGAAAATCTGAAGCAAGAGAGAAAGAGTATGTGTTAGGGCGCAATGTGCCTTAGAAGCCACCCTCCTTTTGTCTAAGAAAACAGTACTTATGTACACTAACTTAGCATTAATCCTTCATAAAACAAGCTAAATACACAATCGTGATGAATAAAAAAAGAAAATACTAACCTTTCAATTTGTGTTGAAATCAGGCGCAATGTGCCTGAGAAGCCAAAGTGTTGATATCTGCTCACTAGAAGGTCTGCTGAGTCACTGTGATATCAGGTTTCACAGAGCCTGTAGAGTCAGGAGATAACTAGGAGGGGTGGGGTTTTCTGATAAGTGGGCAAGGAGAGAGAAGTGAAACTAATTACTGTGTGCCTGTCAGATCTATTGCGCCTGACGGAGGGTTAAACCGGTCACAAAATATTACATTCAGGTACATCATATGTCAGGTCCCCTTGTATGGGGCAGTTTCAGGAGCTTGATCAGCATCATTCCTGCAAAAAGACGGCAGCAATGGGGTTCTTCAGCAGGCCCACAGCTGCCATGATAACCCTTAAAATACCAGCGATCACGTTGTGAGCAGTAGACGGGAGTCAGTGCAATATATAATTGTTAAGCCGAGGTCACACTTGCGAGTGTGATGAGAGTCTCTCGCATCAATACCCGGCCCTGCCAGCAGCGGTTCAGACGGGAGTGTGCGGCTGCATAGAAATACATGCACCCGCACACTCCGGTCCCAAGTGCCGGCGGCAGTGCTGGGTATTGATGCGAGAGACTCGCGCAAGTTTCTCGCATCACACTCACAAGTCTGACCCCAGCCTTACTGTTAAAGACTGACAGTGCCATGTAAATAGCAGCTATGAGAGCAAGTTTCATTGATATTTTAAGGCCATGTGCACACGCTGCGGTTTTTACTGCGGTTCTGCTGCGGTTTTGGCCCTGCAGAACTGCAGCAGTTCCGCAGACATGGTACTTTACCATGTTAGCCTATGGGTTTTCAAAACCGCAGTGCTCACGCTGCAGTTTTTTACCTGTGGAAAAGCTAAGTTTTTTTTTCCGCAGCATGTCAATTGTTTCTGCGGATTCTGCTGCGGTTTCACACCTTTAACATAGTAGAGGTGTGAAACCGCAGGGCAAAACCGCAGGCCAAACCGCAGCAAAACCGCAGGTCACTTTACCTGCGGTTTTACCTGCGGTTCCGCGGGAAAAAACCCGCAGGTGAATCTGCAGTGTGTGCACATAGCCTTACAATTCAAATGCTGCTGTTAAACACTGCGCAGTCCTGTGTGAACAGAGCATTCCTGCATACCATCACTCCATTCTTTCCAAATGGCATCATCAGAGATTGCAGAGCGATTGCAGTATGATGGCCCTGACATAGCCCTCCTCAGGGTCCCACTAGCAAATCACATCCGATGCGAGAGCATTGGATGCGATATGCTAATGACACACGGCTTCAGATCTGCTGCGAGTGGGAGCCGAGTGTCAGTGTTCTGTGTTCCCATCCTCTTGCAGCAGAGCATCACAGCACAACTGCGGAGGAGATGGAGAAATTAATATCTCCATCTCCTATGCTGCCTGCATCAATATTTCACACACACACACACACACACACACACCCATAGACTTATATGGGTGCGTGGGATCCGAATTCAGCATGCAATCGCAGCATTTTTTTCCTGTCCGATCGAGATCCAATTGGAGCAGAAAATAAAAACACAATTGAGAACAGAACCACAGGATTAAATTGGTACACATACAGTCCAATTTTTAATCGGATTGCATTTGTCTGATTTAATCACAAGCGGGAGCGAGCCCTCACAGTGATGGCCCCCACACAGCCCTTCATACTGTATAGCGGTTTTTCATTGAGTATGGTGGCCCCCACAAACCTCCACACTCTATAATGGCCCCCACTAGCCCTTCAAACAGAATAATGCCCCCAAACAGTCCTCTAAACAGTATAATTGCCCTCACAAAGCCCTAAAAACAATATAACTGCCCCCCACGCAGCCCTCCAGATAGTATAATGGCCCCCACACAGCCTTGTAAACAGAATAATTTCCCCCCCAGACAGCCCTCAAAATAATATACTGGCTCTCACATAGTCCTCTATAAAGAATGATACCCCCAAATAGTCTGATGGCCCGCCATATAGCCCTCCAAATAGCATTATGCCCCCCCACTTAACCCTCCAAATAGTATGATGGCCCCCATATACAGTTGTGGCCAAAAGTATTGACACCCCTGCAATTCTATCTGATAATACTCAGTTTCTTCCTGAAAATGATTGCAAACACAAATTCTTTGGTAATATTATCTTCATTTAATTAAATGTCTTAAATGAAAAAACACAAAAAGAATTGTCCTAAAGCCAAATTGGATATAATTCCACACCAAACATAAAAAGAGGGTGGACAAAAGTATTGGCACTGTTCGAAAAATCATGTGATGCTTCTCTAATTTGTGTAATTAACAGCACCTGTAACTTACCTGTGGCACCTAACAGGTGTTTGCAATAACTAAATCACACTTGCAGCCAGTTGACGTGGATTAAAGTTGACTTAACCTCTGTCCTGTGTCCTTGTGTGTACCACATTGAGCATGGAGAAAAGAAAGAAGACCAAAGAACTGTCTGAGGACTTGAGAAACCAAATTGTGAGGAAGCATGAGCAATCTCAAGGCTACAAGTCCATCTCCAAAGACCTGAATGTTCCTGTGTCTACCGTGCGCAGTGTCATCAAGAAGTTTAAAGCCCATGGCACTGTGGCTAACCTCCCTAGATGTGGACGGAAAAGAAAAATTGACAAGAGATTTCAACGCAAGATTGTGCGGATGTTGGATAAAGAACCTCGACTAACATCCAAACAAGTTCAAGCTGCCCTGCAGTCCGAGGGTACAACAGTGTCAACCCGTACTATCCGTCGGCGTCTGAATGAAAAGGGACTGTATGGTAGGAGACCCAGGAAGACCCCACTTCTTACCCCGAGACATAAAAAAGCCAGGCTGGAGTTTGCCAAAACTTGCCTAAAACGTTTTGGAAGAATGTTCTCTGGTCAGATGAGACAAAAGTAGAGCTTTTTGGGCAAAGGCATCAACATAGAGTTTACAGGAGAAAAAAAGAGGCATTCAAAGAAAAGAACACGGTCCCTACAGTCCACCATGGCGGTGGTTCCCTGATGTTTTGGGGTTGCTTTGCTGCCTCTGGCACTGGACTGCTTGACCGTGTGCATGGCATTATGAAGTCTGAAGACTACCAACAAATTTTGCAGCATAATGTAGGGCCCAGTGTGAGAAAGCTGGGTTTCCCTCAGAGGTCATGGGTCTTCCAGTAGGACAATGACCCAAAACACACTTCAAAAGCACTAGAAAATGGTTTGAGAGAAAGCACTGGAGACTTCTAAGGTGGCCAGAAATGAGTCCAGACCTGAATCCCATAGAACACCAGTGGAGAGATCTAAAAATGGCAGTTTGGAGAAGACACCCTTCAAATATCAGGGACCTGGAGCAGTTTGCCAAAGAAGAATGGTCTAAAATTCCAGCAGAGCATTGTAAGAAACTCACTGATGGTTACCGGAAGCGGTTGGTCGCAGTTATTTTGGCTAAAGGTTGTGCAACCAAGTATTAGGCTGAGGGTGCCAATACTTTTGTCTGGCCCATTTTTGGAGTTTTGTGTGAAATGATCAATGTTTTGCTTTTTGCTTCATTCTCTTTTGTGTTTTTTCATTTAAGACAAATAAAATGAAGATAATAATACCAAAGAATTTGCGTTTGCAATCATTTTCAGGAAGAAACTGAGTATTATCTGACAGAATTGCAGGGGTGTCAATACTTTTAGCCACAACTGTAGCATGATGGCCCTCCAAATAGTATTATGGCCATCCATATAGTATAATAGCCCTCCAAATAGCATAATTGCCCAACACATAGCCCTCCAAATAGTATTATGACCCCTTAAATTGCCCTCCAAACATTATGACGGGCCTCAAATTATACTAGTTGATTTAAAAAAAATCTCAACTCCCCTCGCTGCTCCTTTCTCAGCAGCGTGTCATCTGATCCTCTGCACTGCTCAGCATAGCAGGCACAACGTAGTGACGTCACTGCACCAGCTGCGCTGAGATGTCAGAAGCACAGGGAGAATGATGGAGTGAACTTCAGCTGACGATTCCTCTTCCATCTTACATGATGACATTCAACTGTATCTGCATTCAGGATGTGGATACAAGTGAAAGTGTATTGCTGGACAGGAAGATGGGGCTCAGTGCCCCTAGCACCAGGTCCCTCCAACTCATGGACCCCATGGTCTGCCACTATTAGCAGTACACCACTGCTTCAGAGCCACTGTTCTCGGAATCTGTGGGCCCCCAACGAACGGGAAATTATTTTTCAAACTTTGCAATACTCCTTTAACAAATATAAAACTTGCATATCTATAACTTGCATTACAAGGCAAGCCTATAAAAAATGTTTTATAGAAAACCTTAACGTCACTTAGAGGCATTGACAGAGTAGACAGTGAATCGTGTCCAAAACGCAAAATTCAGACCACATGTTTAATGGAATAAGCTATAATCGATGTAGGAAGGAGATCAAACCTAAAACGGAGCTGTTTTAGACTGTTTGACTTTTTCAGACAGTAAAAAAATGTAGGGATGGTCAATCTGCGTTTTTGAATTTCCCAAGAGAACCCTTACATCGAGACATTCCCTGCTGTCTGACAAATGTTTTATAACCCACATGGTCTCACTCTGTTAATCACAGAGCAGTCCCCGCCAGTCTCCAAAAGTGTAGCTGTCCCATCAGACTGGAGGTCTGAGACCTGTGTGTGTGACTTCTGGTAATGAGAATGTTTATCCTCTGTCTGAGATGTTAGACATGAAGAATTTGTAAAGGAATGGGTGTACAGGGATATTGCTAACACATCAGACAGCACAGAGTACAAGGTCGAGCCAGATTCTGTTATTGAGTAAGCAGAACTTTTACAGTAAGTGAAGCAGCTATATTCATTACATTGTGATCATGGCCAAGAACATGTGATTACACGTGGACATGTACACACTGCATAGAAAGTGTCGGTCATTTCAGAAGTAATACTCACCACTCACCCTATTTAGTAAGTCCCCTATGTTAGGTGCAGAGAAACGGGAAAAGGGGAAAATGGATGGAGCTCACCACACTGCAAAGTAATCAATATCCAGGATGGAAATATACGTGGAGGGAGCAGCTTCTGCTGGTTAGGCACATGAAGAGGAGAAGGGAGGAAGGAATCCGGCACAACCATCCACCATAAAAATCCAGTTTACTAATAATCCATAAAAAATAAGGATCCAAGGAAATTGTTTAAAACCAGGCGCCCTAAGTCATAGGATATAGGTTTGCAATATACACAGGATATACAGTATATACCGGTAAATACCAATCACGTGCAAAGGAATGATATTTTCATTTAGAAACAATAGCTGCATGCTACACTGATTAACAATTGATTGCCCCAGACCAAGGAAGATTGACTGTCATCTTGTGTTTCTTACGTTTTCTAATAATTATGCTAACAGTTGTTGCCTTCTCACCAAGCTGCTTGCCTATTGTCCTGAAGCCCATCCCAGCCTTGTGCAGGTCTACAATTTTGTCCCTGGTGTCCTTACACAGCTCTTTGGTCTTGGCCATGGTGGAAAGGTTGAAGTGTGATTGAGTGTGTGGACAGGTGTCATTAATACAGGTAATGAGTTCAAACAGGTGCAATTAATACAGGTAATGAGTGCAGAGTATTAGGGCTTCTTAAAGAAAAACTAACAGGTCTGTAAGAGACAGAATTCTTGGTAGCTGATCAAATACTTATTTCATGCATTTAAATGCAATTTAATTATTTAAAATTAGGAATGTGATTTTCTGGATTTTTTTTTTAAGATTTTGTCTCAGTTGAACTGTACCTACAATAAAATTTACAGACCTCTCCATTGTTTGTTGGTGGGAAAACTTGCATAATTGGCAGTGTATCAAATACTTATTTTCCCCACTGTATATGCTCTTCTATTTGATCATGAGACCAATGTACCTGACATAGCCCAAACAGCATCCAATGCAATAAACCACATGTTGGGAATCACAATTGATGAAAATATTCGAGGACATGATTCACACTATCTTGTAGGGAAAAGGTTTTTTCCTGACCATTGCAAAAGTGTATACATTACAGCAAATCCCTGAACATTTATAGAATACCCTGACCGAAGGCCAAGTGGGTGATGGCTGTGGAGACCATATTAAGCCGGGAAAAACATATCGCTTAGCGAACAGCCTCCTCTCGCCCAACCCCTGTAGACCATGTCCACAATTTTCTGAAGGATATCATCCTAATTAATAATAGGTAGACATTTTAAAATACCGTTATCTGTTTGATCTGATTGAACTGGGGACTATATGGTATAGAGAAAGTAACAGGATGGTATTCATATTATGATCATGTCAAGATTTTACGTTTTACATGATTTAATTCCTGTTTAATGCTGTGCCTGCCATAACCCCTGTCTGCAAGTCTGTGACTAATGACAATAACCTCCCATAGGAAGGCGTTCACACCTTAGACACATGTCATGACAGGCAGTCTGATCTCCCTGATCTCACTGTAGATCACACCATACCTGGTGAAGCACAGAGAGGAGTGTAATTACTAACACCTTTCAGCTTTCCTATTATGGCAGTCATTGTGTGGGAAAGGGGATTCATTAGAGCTGACAGCACTGAGAGAGAAGAGATGCAGCTGTAGACATGTTTGAAACTAGACAAATGTCTGCTGTTCTGCCCCTCCCCAACCCAGAGCAAACTGTCTGTCATACCAGTTCTCACACAGGAGAAAGCCTGTTCTAAGCTATTGTGGGGGTGTGTTCTATTTTTCCATATATAGTCCCTCCTGCTTATCATTGGTCAGCATCATACACGAGACAAAGTGCACACTTCCAAAGAAGAAACTCTTTTATAACTAGTATCACCCTGTTGGACTTAACATAAATTATAACCTAAACCTTACAAACTAATATCTCAACAAAGAGAGAAGTTGAAAAATAAAAAATGTTTCATTTAGCACTCTAAAAGCGTTCTATCATTGTACAATAGATAACTATTCATAATATCAAGCTTTTTATTAAAGTCTGCAAATGTGGTAGACTACATATTTATCAAATCCTTAATTTTCTGTTCCCCATGACCTTGCCTTACATAATTTCTGATCAGATGGCCCCGTCTTTCATTGGTTCATCTCTGTGATCTTGAGACATCACTCCTGCTGTATGAAAACCAATGAGGTTGTCATGTAAGATGCTTTGATTATAGTAGACCGTTATGACATCACAGAAAAATGGTTTGCGCACTAGCTATTCTAATGAGTAGGAGCTGATCTGCAGTTCCTGAAAGCAGCCACTAAACAGAGCTTCAGTGCGGGGACGTACATACGCGTGGTCTGCCACTAAGGGTGTTTGCTACTGAGTATACTGTTTACATCCCGCTGGAGCTGGTTGGGGGGGATCAATATCACAGATCATTTCACAGTAGTTGAAATGTTATTCTCCTAAATGTCTAGACAAATGTAAAGGTATAATATTAATAAATAAATAATAAGATTGAGAATCCTCAGTGGTTTTAATGGCCTTTTATAGTTAGCTATTAAAATATATCAAACACTGAAATTTCTCAATTTTTATTATTATTTTTCTTTCCTCTGGCTAACATGGTGTAAATATATATTTTTCTTGTAACAAAGTGTGATTCTAAATATTAAATGCCTGCAATAATTCCTACTGCCACTAGATGTCCTTATAGTAGCCTAAATAACAAAAGCTGCTTCGCCTCATTCACAAATTGCAGATTTAATCATTATTTGACATTAGCAATTTGAGGAAAAAAATCATAAATATGTGCAAGGATGAAACGTATAAATCTTTCCATTATTACAATCCTGTCTTGGTTTTAGTTTACAAATACTGCCAAAAAATACTGAATGAATCTGCAATGTGTGAATGAGGCTTTAGGGTATGTGCACACGTTGCGGATTAGCCTGCAGATTTTTCTGCAGAGAATCCGCATCTCTTGGCAGAAAACGCAGGGTAAAACGCATGCTCTTTTCCTGCGGCTGTGTGGATTTGTGGTAAACTTTGTCCCTTGTGCTTCTGGGGGGAGAGAAAGAGAGAGAGAAAAGAGAGAGAGAGAGAGTTTTGTCAAAACCAAATACCTGTAAGCATAAAAAACAAAGGAGCTTTAAATAAAGCATGACATACTAATAAGAAGCAAAAATCTATGTCAAAACGTGCTAAAAACGCATGCTAAAAAATGCACGCACACAATTTAAATAAGGCGATGTGCACACATTGAGTATTTTGTGAGTTTTTACCTCAGGATTTGTAAGCCCAAACCAGGAGTGAGTAAAAAAATACAGCAGTGGTGACGGGTTTCTATTATACTTTTGATCTGACTGTTCCTCTCCTGGTTTTGGCTTACAAATACTGAGGTAAAAAAGTCTCCAAATACTCAATATGTGCATGTGGCCTGATCTTCTTTTGAGATCAAAATGGCTTAGAACTAAAAAAAATACATGAAAAAACGCACGTCACGTTGGATTTCTGGGCATAGTGGGGTTTTTTCTGCATGAAAACTACAGGCTATGTGTAAATATGCCCTTTTCTGAAGCAATTTCCACTTGAAAAGTCCACCGTTTTTTCATGTCTTTAATAGAGCTGTGTGGCGGGTGGATCTGGATGATTTCATCCTGTACACTCTTGTCACATCACACCTTAGGCCACATGAAGACGTTGAGTATTTGGTGAGGTTTTTTTTTTACCTCAGTATAGGTAAGCTAAAAATAATAAAACACATACCGTATTTTTCGGATTATAAGACGCACTTTTTTCCCCAATTTTGGGAGGAAAATGGCAGTGTGTCTTTTAATGCGTATATACCTTACCGGTAGCAAAAAAGAAGATTTGTAGTTCCAGCTGCGTTAAAATCACTTCGACTTGCTTTATTCGCATTCAATAAAAAACAGACTGTCAAATGACAAAATATCTCTCCAGGAATGCTGCCAATACACATGGGACCGGCTTTACGCGTTTCGATCTGTGTGATCTTTGTCAGAAGCCATGTCAGTACCTCTACACATGCTTCTATATAGAAAGAACAAACCAATGGTATTACACTATAAAATCACGTGAACAGCACATATGTGAAGCATAGAGAAAAGAACACATAATTAAAAAAAAAAAAACTGTTACTCATGCACCTTATGCCATGTTACATATAACCATCAATTTAACTGTAATGAAGCACCAAATCATTCCGTTTATTAAGACCATGTGGAGATCTCGTATACGATATATCCAGTCCGCCTCTCTAGTGAGGAGTTGTCGTCTAGCATCGCCTCCTCGAAACGGAGTATTAACAATTTCAATGCCATTAGCCTGAAAACAATTAGTACTCCTGGCATGATGAACAACAAAATGTTGCGAGGCCGCGGAGACATTTCTTTCAGCAGTATTCGTCCTCGTGATATCATATAAATATTCCCTAATGCGAACCTTCAGTTTTCTAGACGTGCATCCAACATATGGCAGTTTACAAATCTTACAGCTTATCCTATAAACTACATTTGTAGAGTTACAATTAATGTAGCTTTTGATTTTAAATTTGCTTTGATCATTGCCCTCAAAAAAATCCTCAATCACTAGCGCATGCGCGCAAGTCTTGCAATTGTTAAAGCCGCATCTATAAAAACCCACACAATTTAACCATTTTGGCGAAGGTTTTTTCTTATATAGAAAAAACATGCTAGGTGATCATTTGTTTCCCAGAGTTGGCGCTCGTCTGGAAACCACATTTACACCTGTATGAAGCACCTCGCTCAGTTTTTCGTCTTCATATAGTATCGGTGGATACTTATTTATAATTCCTTTTATCTGTGTGAATTGTGGGCTATACTGAAAGCATACATAAGGTTTGCTATTCCAGTCTTTGTTTCGATTTTTTCTAGTATTGGGCATAATTAACTCTGCACGATTTTTATTTTGTACTATATTCTGAGCTCTATTTAATGTCCACATGGGATATTTGCGGTTTTTTAGTTTCTCTGAAACTTGCTTGAATTCTTTTACTAAATCCGATTTTTGGCTGCAATTACATTTTATTCTGGTATATTCCCCCACAGGGATGGATTTAATTGTATGTTTACTGTGGCTACTAGTAGCATGCAAAACAGTATTCCCACTGAATGGTTTGTCATGAGTGTTTGTGCGAATTGTTTGGTCAGATATACCAGTTAATTCCAAATCCAAAAATGAGATTTTTTTCAACATCATATTTATACGGAAATTTAATGTTATATTCGTTGGAATTCAAATAATTTACAAAATCCGGTATGGCAGATACATTTCCACCCCAAATTATAAGGGTATCATCAATGTATCTGCCATACCAGATAAGGCTTTCCAGAAATTGATTGGAGGTCTAAAAGATGAATTGCAGCTCCCAGAACGACATGACCAAATTGGCCAATGAAGGTGAGAATTTAGCCCCCATGGCCACGCCTGTTTTTTGCAGATAATACTCCCCATTAAATGCAAAAAAATTATGGGATAGTAAAAAGCTCACCACTTGCAAAATATAGTCAATTAAATTAAATGTATAGTCACTACATTTACACAAGTAAAAACCTAGTGCTTGAATTGCCAGATTATGTGGGATACACGTATAAAGGGATACTACATCGCAGCATACCCAAGTATACGTGGATAACCAGATTTTTTCAGAAAAGAATTCCAAAACTTGTTTTGAGTCCCTAATATAACCAGGTGATTTTTTTACAAGCAGTTGTAACAGTGAATCCACCCACTGGCATAGATGTTCATTTGCAGAACCTATCCCCGAAACTATTGGACGCATTGGAGGTATTTCTTCCTTTTTGTGGATTTTAGGAACCCCATGAATAATGGGTAAAACTGGGTTCTTGATCTCTAAACATTCTGCTTGTTTAGTGGTCAAAACTCCCAAGCTTAGGCCATCCTTGATGATCATAACACTATTGTCTCTAAACTCATGTAGGGGATTATGGGTCAATTTTTTATACACTGATTGATCAGATAATAATTGCATCATGCTCTCATAATAATCAACGGAATCTAAAACAGCTACCACTCCTCCCTTGTCTGACATTTTAATTGTTAAATCTGTCATGTTCTGCAACTCTGTAAGGGCTGAGTATTGTTCCCTAGAAAAATTCCTATTAATTTTTTGTTTCCTTCATAAGATCTAGATTTATTGTATAACATAAGCAATTCTTTCTCTACTAAATCTTGAAAACGGTCCATACACTCAGATCTGGTCTGGACAGGATAATAATCGGGATTTTTTACAGAAAAACTATATGATTGATCAATAGCTTGACTATTTGTTGAAGATTCCGTGTCCAAGAGCTGCAGAGTAACTAACACAGCTTGATCTATAAAAATTCAGGTTAACAAATTCATTATGCGTTTCTTCAATATCATTGGAAATGGACTGCTCCAGATCCTCTTCTAATTGTAGATCATTCAAAAAATGTTTTTTAATTGTTAAGTTGCGCATAAATTTGTTTATATCCAAGATAGTAGAAAAAGGATCAAAATCTTGATCGGGCACAAAATTTAATCCTAGTGATAAAACTTGTATTTGAATAGGAGTTAAATTTCTCGAAGACAAGTTCAATACATTGGTATAGTCCACTATTTGTTTAGATTCCTCCTCCTGCGGGTAATAACTCCCAGATCGTGTGCGGTGTTTTCTACCGCCGCGCCTCTTCCGTTTTTTGACTGACGAAAGTCTTTTTTCGGCACTGCGATAGTGCTCTCATTTAAAGAATTATCCGAGGCACTGAAAAGGTTATCTGACGAATCCGGGTCTGAAGATGTAAAATAAACATGCGGTTTGGTTGCTCGTCTGTAATTTTTTCTCCTATAGCGAGCATGGCCAGATTTCAAAATAGACTTTGGGGTTCTATGAGGATTTTCCCAATTCCCCCAGTCAAAGACTTTATCAGTAGCCTAGTCATTAAGATCTCTCGTGAATTTTCTTTTGTTACGGTCCATAATTTCCTCTTCCAATGCTATAATATTTTTATTCAGGGTAGCAATCGATGAATCAAATTGTGCTAAGGACTTGAATTCAGTTATGGAGTTTATAGGATAAGCTGTAAGATTTGTAAACTGCCATATGTTGGATGCACGTCCAGAAAACTGAAGGTTCGCATTAGGGAACATTTATATGATATCACCAGTACGAATACTGCTGAAAGAAATGTCTCCGCGGCCTCGCAACATTTTATTGTTCATCATGCCAGGAGAATCATGCTAATTGTTTTCAGGCTCATGGCATTGAAATTGTTAATACTCCGTTTCGAGGAGGCGATGCTAGACGACAACTCCTCACTAGAGAGGCGTACTGGATATATCGTTTAAATACGAGATCTCCACATGGTCTTAATAAACGGAATGATTTGGTGCTTCATTACAGTTAAATTGATGGTTATATGTAACATGGTATAAGGTGCATGAGTAACAGTTTTTTTTTTAAATTATGTGTTCTTTTCTCTATGCTTCACATATGTGCTGTTCACGTGATTTTATAGTGTAATACCATTGGTTTGTTCTTTCTATATAGAAGCATGTGTAGAGGTACTGACATGGCTTTTGACAAAGATCACACAGATCGAAACGCGTAAAGCCGGTCCCTTGTGTATTGGCAGCATTCCTGGAGAGATATTTTGTCATTTGACAGTCTGTTTTTTATTGAATATGAATAAAGCAAGTCGAAGTGTTTTTAACGCAGCTGGAACTACAAATCTTCTTTTTTGCTATTGATCCCACGTCTGTCTGGATGAAGTTCCGAGGTTTCTGCGGTGGTTGCTGGTGAGCTGGCTATGTTGTATTTTCTTATACCTTACCGGTACCATTGTTGCAGGCTGCAGGTTGGGATGAGGGGGTGTCCGGCAGTGCTGCGGGTGCCCGGCGGTGCTACGGGGGTGTCCAGCGATGCTGCCCAGTGCTGCTGCGGGTGTCTCCGGCGCTGCCGGGGCTCTGCCGACATTTTGTGAAAGGCCAGAGCCCCTGCTGTTCCATGGTTTCCTGTGCGGTGGACACCGAGAAAATGGCCACCGGGGGGAAGTGCATGTACAGATGGAGATCTCGGCACCAAGATCTCGAGAGATGAGACTTCAGCGCTGAAATCTCGTCAACCATAAGTAAAGAGAAAGTATATGCAGATAACAAGGGATCACCATAAAAAAACACTAATTTTATTGAGATACAACATACAATTCATTTAAAAACACTTAAAAAATCCCATAACGGTTATTGCACAAGGAAATCCATTACCAAGAGAAAAATACTCATAGACCCACAGACTGTTATCGCATAAATAAATAGGCTGCTATAGTTCCAAAAAAGAATTATACAGTATATACTTGAACCAAAGTATGAAATAAGGTTCAATACAAACTATTCCAAAGGCAACACATACACATGCTATTGTCACAATTGCTGCATAGTTCAAATAGATGATAAGTGGAGCTCAAGCATATTTCCTAAAACCAAATAACTAAAGCCATTTAGGAATATTAAGATAAATAATAGGTAGTCACACCCTCTAACAAACAGTCCGGTTATGTGGGTGGATGGACCCACGTGTATTGACACTGTGATGTGTCTTTCTCAAGGACTTACCTTGATCTCTGTAGAATTCTGCCCACATCACATAACCCTCCTATTTTAGGTTTCAGCATACACCAGGGTGTAGACATACTGTTCTACCTTAATACACGTTGACACGGTGTGCAATCTAGCATACAGCATAAACCACCTTCTATCTTCCAAAATAAGCAGACCGTTCTCTGTAGTCTAACTTGTTTATTGGTGAAGAATATAGAACATGCCGTAAAACTATAAAGAATACAAACAACATGGGTAAGTATTGGGCAAATGATCACACAGCTAACACAATTACAGGAAGTACACAGTGAGTGCAAACTTTACATAGAAATACACAGGTGTCTATTTACATCACTGTGCACTGGCTGCCATACAGTTAATAACATCTCTAAACAAAACTGCATTGCAAGAAAGATATTAATCTTACCAAATATGCTTTACCCGGATAACGAACTAAAGTAGGGGAGTTAACAGGAGGACAGATAAACACGTGTGTCCTTATGAAATACACAGAATAAACTGACATCTTCTTCATCCCAGAATACACGGCTTTATTCCTACAATGTATTGCTTCAATCCCATGGTGTATTGCTTCTGTTAAAGACACAGACTGCAAATTCTAATTCATTGATACAGCTATAAATTCAGCCACCACTAGATGGTGCTATAACTAAACCAGCACATAAAACAAACACATTTGCCCTATTCAGAGGGCAGAACACATACAGTAGGATACCTTACTGAGTAGCTCTTATGATAAAAAATCATATACCACACAGTAATGGAATCGCGTAGTCTAACACTATTTCATCTTGCAAAGCGTAATGGATACAATTCTGATGTATACGAATGTGATGGAATCTGTGCCTCATCCAAATTAAGATAAATGTGAAACACTTTTGATCAGACTTAAAAATCCTTAAGTCAACCAATAAGGAAAATACAAAATTTCATATTTTGAGAAACTCTAAAGTAAGAAGAAAATAATGGTCATAAAGATTTGCATATTACAATGGGCTGGTTAAGCCGCAGACGAGCCTCTTCAGTAACACATTAATGTTAATCACTTACATCCTGTTAAAATACTTTACAAAGTAGAGAACAGAAACTCAGATACGTTCCATATACTAACATCACAATATCTAAGCAAGGAATCACCAGCAGCCCTGGGTAAGAAAAGCTTTGATCAATGAACTTCAAAGCAATTATATGTCTGAAATAAACTAAAGTGATGTCTATGTACTGTGCATGCTTATAACTCTGTACTCTATTGAAAATGGCAATTGACATGTGAATAGGGTGTAATAAAGGGTTTGCCCCATGCTCACTACTGCTGTGCTGTACGATGTCCCGATGCTGGTTGCTTCTTAATATGTATTAGGCCAGGATCACACATGTGAGGAATACGGCCGAGTCTCGCATGTTAATACCCGGCACTGCCGCCAGCACTCAGGAGAGGAGCGTGCGGCTCCATGTTGTAGGGTCGGTGGGCCAAGCTGGGGTGTGGTCCCTCTCTTACCACACAGAGATGTAACAGAGACACGATGGAGGCAAATGTCGGGTACAACAGGTCCAAGTTTTATTCTCTCTTGCCGCCCACTTGACGGCCTCTGCAGTACACCGCACTTCAATGCACTTCTTCACTTTACTTATCGGCCCTCCGTTCCCAGAGCCGCTTCCTGCACACCGTACTTTACACTGGGGACGTGTATGTATACACCGTCCCCTCTTCACTCTTCGACGCTCCTGTCAGATCCATCACTGTGGCCGCCTTAGGCCCGTAAACCAACAGTACTTCTACTGAACAGTCGTCTCTCTCAATACGGTATGCTTTACCTCAGTGCCTCATCTTTTCTGTGGTACTTTCCTGTCAGGACCACCCCCCTGACGTTCTCTCTCCACAGTCCCCCCTGCTTTGGTTTTCCTCAGAGTGCACAGACTGTCATAGTCTTCCTGTCACTTGAGCTCCCCCTGGGGACTGGAACTTTCTGGAACCCTCCCTCAAATTTATACCTTTCCTGGTTCCCTGTAACTCCACCCCCCATGACCAACGGTTTCCTAAGCCCTAAGTTTATGTCAAGTTCCTTGCTCACACTCCTCCCTGCCCTATAATGGTCAACCCAGGTACTGCACATCCACTACACTTTCCTAGCTGTTTCCCCACTGTAGTAACTGACAACTATCTGAACTGTGAAAACCTTTCCTTCTCTACACTGACAGGTTCGTCCGTCCGTCAGGTCACCTTCCCTACAATGTATTGCTATTCGGCCTCACGCTCCGATCCTAAGTGCCGGCGGCAGTTCCGGTATTAACATGCGAGACTCAACCATATTCCTCGCATGTGTGATCCCGGCCTTACATAGAGAGCGGAAGCCTTCCAATAGTTTGTGGCACAACCTGGTGCAATCAAATGCATTGATGCATCATGTCGCAAAGGTTATCAATTGGATTCAGGTTTGGGGAAATGTGAGGTCCAGTCCAATTTAAAGGTGAAGGAAAATTGTCACCTCTCTGAACAGAGTCTGGGAAGCTGTGGTAGGTGCTGCCCAAAAACTTGAACATAAAAAGATTACGGAACTGACAATTTCCATGGATAGAGCTTATGACTTTTACTGAAAAGAAGGGTGGTTATATTGATCACTGCTTCCTCTTTTTTATGTCAGAGATGTATTTTTGTACATTTTGAAAAACAACAAATTATTTTTAGGAATTACTATTACAAAAAAGTGAACATATTATCCCTATAAAACACACTCTATTTCAATAGATATAAAAACACCATTTTCCCAGTGATACAAATGGCCAATGCCAAAATATAGAAATAGACCTAAACTGAGATGCTGCAAAGCCCTGTGATAAGCCTTTTTGATACCTTCCTATCCGTGGAGGTTGGCACCCTAGGGATCCCGATTTTTTGGCGCCCCCGCTCAGCAAGGACTGCCCCTTGCTGCCCTGCCGATCCCTGATATCACAGGTATGAAAACAATGATCAATAGTGCAGAGATGAATAGTAAAAATGCCCTAGAGCTACTGCAAACAATCCCAGAAAAAGATTAATTTAAAAACAAATTACCACATCATGACATAATAGGTCCACCATATTGCAATAAATGTGCCCTAACATTGGAGCATACACATAGATTAGAAAAGTGGCCACTTATCATGTGTGGAGTCACCCAACTCGTTTCCCCACACCAGCGGTTCATCAGGAGGCATAGAAGATACAAGTGATGTCCATCATGTCGGATACCAAGATGAGATGGCACCAGAAGTCAGAGGAGGACGGACTTATAAAGCCCACCGATAATTACTGCAATGAGCCTCACCTGCCCGGTCGCAAGCGTTCAAATCACAGAAAGAAAACATGGTTAGTTCCACACGTGCCGCAGAAGATCACTCTAAATCATAAGGACACATATGAAATTTTGAGTAGAGATCTGACTGTAGAATATAAAGGTGAATTGTTGTCAATCCTGAATGGGGTGAGGGATGACAGGTTAATTTCTGACAATGAATTTCACTTTCTGATTTCAAACTCCCCGGTTCTAGCAACTTTTTATTCCCTACCCAAGATACATAAGGGTCTTGAACCACTGAAGGGTTGTCCCATCGTTTCAGGAATTGATTCTCTAACCCAGAACAGTGGTATCTATTTGGATAAAATCTTGAGACCCTTGGTGATTTCATTACCTTCATATGTGCGTGACACATCACATCTATTGAGTCTCCTTGACGGGGTCACAGTTGAAAAGAATACGCTGTTGGCATCCATTGACATGGAAGCATTATGTAGCTGTATTCCACATGGGTGTGGTCTGAAAGCTGTAACCCACTTTTTACAGACGAGAGCAGTAGAATGTTGGGCACATAACCAATTCATCAAAAAATTACTCACATTTGTTCTGACACGGAATTACTTCCTCTTTGATTCGAAGTACTTCCACCAGCTCAGGGGGACTGCGATAGGGAGCCCTTGTGCCCCCTCATATGCAAATATCTTCCTGGGCTGGTGGGAGGAAACCCATATCTTTGGGGAAGAGGAGGAATGGTGGAATCCTTATATTAGCCTCTGGGCCAGATATATCGATGACATCTTGATTTTTTGGTCTGGCTCAGAGGCTGACTTCCACCGTTTCATTGAGAATATAAATGTGAAATCCTTTGGTCTAAGCTTCACATCTGAGTGCCAGGCCACGACTATTAATTTTCTGGATTTAACTATATCTAAGAAATATGATGGCGGTATTAGTACCTGTACTTTTAGGAAGCCTACTGCAACCAATAGCCTGTTGAGATGGACCAGTTACCACCCGGTCCCACTCAAAAAGGGAATACCAAAGGGCCAGTTTCTCAGAAACAGGAGAAACTGCTCCGACTTTGGTACCTTTAGGAGACAGGATAATGACCTCTATGATAGATTCAGAATGAGGAGCTATCCTGCACACGCACTAAATGGACCACGGGATTTAGGCCTTTCATGTTGAGAGGTCCTCCCTTCTCCAGAAGAAAGAGACACAGGATGTAGCTAATGAGAATTTGGTGAGGCTTATCGGTACCTATGACAGACAGTCGGATAGAGTCTATAGGGTCATCAAAAAACACTGGGGTATTTTACTGGTTGACCCCAATCTGAGAGGACTCATCTCACAGAAACCAAGTGTCACCTACAGAAAGGGAAGGTCAATAGGAGATCGTCTTGTACATAGTCTATATCAGAGGCCGACTGGAACGGGCACCTGGCTGGATAGAAAACCTTTGGGGCTTTTTTTAGATTTGGCAATTGTTCCAGATGTGGTGCAATGACCCAATGCAAAACATTTACTAGCGCAACCAATGGAAAGGTTTTCTGTCCTAGAGATGTTGGGAATTGTAGATCAACAGGTTTGGTTTATAAAGCAACATACACGAGCCCCATGGACTATGTGGGTAAAACCACTAGAGAACTTAGAGTGAGAGTGGGCGAGCATCTGGGCGATATTAAGAACAAACGGGACACCCCGGTTGCCCGACAAATGAATGCTGTCCATAATGGCTATCTGAATGAGATCACCTTTAACATGATAGAGATTATAAAACCTAGAGTGAGGGGAGGGAATTTGGATAAAATCATTTTGAGACGGGAATGTGAATGGATCTTTAGATTACAGTCCCTTTCCCCTGATGGGATGAGTGAGTGTATGTCTTATACCTGTTTTATTTAATATCTCCTGATTTGATAAATGTGCCCATTCCTTGAGGTTTACATGGGAGAATATAATGGTATGTCATAACATGTTTGATACATGTGCCATATTGTGTGGCTTTATCTAGGTATTTATATTTGACTTTTCAACATCCATCCTATGTAATATTTAATAGTTCCACTTTTTACTCCTCTTTAATTTTTATTCTGTGGACCTGCACGATAGGCCCTTATGTTTATCATATATTATGTGTTGAGTGTGCCGTGTCTGAAATGCCCATCTATTGAGACACAATTTTTCTATCTATATATATTTATCTGCTTTTCATATTGCGCTTAACCATGTATGATGTGGGGTTGCGCAGCCAGGATGTGATGCGCTTTTCTCCATGACTGATTATTTGGAATTCTACACACAACTATTAAGTGTATGAGCATGCGCAGTCTATATGTGATGTGCGATCGCGGCCATCTTTGCTTCTGGCCCTACAGTGATTGTACTGGCTTCCGGGCATGCGCAGTCTATATCTGATGTGCGATCGCGGCCATCTTTGCTTCTGGCCCTGCGGTGATTGTACTGGCTTCCGGGCATGCGCAATGGGTATGTGACGTATACCGGAAGCTCCCGCGGCCATCTTTGTTTGCGTTCCTTACTGGAGCGCATGCGGGGCTCTGACGGTATTGAACACCTGGATGCGCAAATGTGAGTGATCCTCTGCAGCACGTGTGGAACTAACAATGTTTTCTTTCTGTGATTTGAACGCTTGCGACCGGGCAGGTGAGGCTCATTGCAGTAATTATCGGTGGGCTTTATAAGTCCGTCCTCCTCTGACCTCTGGTGCCATCTCATCTTGGTATCCGACATGATGGACATCACTTGTATCTTCTATGCCTCCTGATGAACCACTGGTGCGGGGAAACGCGTTGGGGTGACTCCACACATGATAAGTGGCCACTTTTCTAATCTATGTGTATGCTCCAATGTTAGGGCACATTTATTGCAATATGGTGGACCTATTATGTCATGATGTGGTAATTTGTTTTTAAATTAATCTTTTTCTGGGATTGTTTGCAGTAGCTCTATGGCATTTTTACTATTCATCTCTGCACTATCGATCATTGTTTTCATACCTGTGATATCACGGATCGGCAGGGCAGCAATGGACAGTCCTCGCTGATTGGGGGCACCAAAAAATCGGGATCCCTAGGGTGCCAACCTCCACGGATAGGAAGGTATCAGAAAGGCTTTGCAGCATCTCAGTTTAGGTATTTCTATATTTTGGCATTGGCCATTTGTTTCACTGGGAAAATGGTGTTTTTATGTCTATTGAAATAAAGTGTGTTTTATAGGGATTATATTTTGTACATTTTGACTTCTGACTTTAACAAATAAAAATAACCAATTGAGATGGGAAAATTTGCATTTTTCATTTACTTGTTTAATAATTCTGTGCACTAGTAGTTTTCCAATAATTGTACACACATAAATATTCTCCTTAGAAAGACAAAACCTCATTTTTACTTTCAGAATATTCAGGTTTTGGGTTTATTAAGCTTTTGGATTGACCGACAGCACTGTAGTTATTCAATAATAAAGTAAATCATCAAAAATACAAATGCCTAATAATTGTGTGCACAGTGTAGACATACAGTGGGGCAAAAAAGTATTTAGTCAGTCAGCAATAGTGCAAGTTCCACCACTTAAAAAGATGAGAGGCGTCTGTAATTTACATCATAGGTAGACCTTTTCATTTTATTTGCATATTATGGTGGAAAATAAGTATTTGGTCAGAAACAAAATTTCATCTCAATACTTTGTGATATATCCTTTGTTGGCAATGACAGAGGTCAAACGTTTTCTGTAAGTCTTCACAAGGTTGCCACACACTGTTGTTGGTATGTTGGCCCATTCCTCCATGCAGATCTCCTCTAGAGCAGTGATGTTTTTGGCTTTTCGCTTGGTAACACGGACTTTCAACTCCCTCCAAAGGTTTTCTATAGGGTTGAGATCTGGAGACTGGCTAGGCCACTCCAGGACCTTGAAATGCTTCTTACGAAGCCCCTCCTTCGTTGCCCTGGCGGTGTGCTTTGGATCATTGTCATGTTGAAAGACCCAGCCACGTTTCATCTTCAATGCCCTTGCTGATGGAAGGAGGTTTGCACTCAAAATCTCACGATACATGGCCCCATTCATTCTTTCATGTACCCGGATCAGTCGTCCTGGCCCCTTTGCAGAGAAACAGCCCCAAAGCATGATGTTTCCACCACCATGCTTTACAGTAGGTATGGTGTTTGATGGATGCAACTCAGTATTTTTTTTCCTCCAAACACGACAAGTTGTGTTTCTACCAAACAGTTCCAGTTTGGTTTCATCAGACCATAGGACATTCTCCCAAAACTCCTCTGGATCATCCAAATGCTCTCTGGCAAACTTCAGACGGGCCCGGACATGTACAGGCTTAAGCAGTGGGACACGTCTGGCACTGCAGGATCTGAGTCCATGGTGGCGTAGTGTGTTACTTATGGTAGGCCTTGTTACATTGGTCCCAGCTCTCTGCAGTTCATTCACTAGGTCCCCCCGCGTGGTTCTGAGATTTTTGTTCACCGTTCTTGTGATCATTCTGACCCCACGGGGTGGGATTTTGCGTGGAGCACCAGATCGAGGGAGATTATCAGTGGTCTTGTATGTCTTCCATTTTCTAATTATTGCTCCCACAGTTGATTTCTTCTCTCCAAGCTGGTTGGCTATTGCAGATTCAGTCTTCCCAGCCTGGTGCAGGGCTACAATTTTGTTTCTGGTGTCCTTTGACAGCTCTTTGGTCTTCACCATAGTGGAGTTTGGAGTCAGACTGTTTGAGGGTGTGCACAGGTGTCTTTTTATATTGATAACAAGTTTAAACAGGTGCCATTACTACAGGTAATGAGTGGAGGAAAGAGGAGACTCTTAAAGAAGAAGTTACAGGTCTGTGAGAGCCAGAAATCTTGATTGCTTGTTTGCTACAAGACCAAATACTTATTTTCCACCATAATATGCAAATAAAATGGAAAAAAAAACAGACAATGTGATTTTCTGGATTTTTTTTTCTCAGTTTGTCTCCCATAGTTGAGGTCTACCTATGATGTAAATTACAGACGCCTCTCATCTTTTTAAGTGGTGGAACTTGCACTATTGCTGACTGACTAAATACTTTTTTGCCCCACTGTACCTTTGAACCTATATGTGGCACCCCAGGAGTCCGGTTGCCACAGTGGCGCTGCTTTCTTCACAAGGGGTGATGCCATGCCTGGAAACAAAGAGGAAACCCCTTGTCAGGTAACACGCAGCATGCAACACTTTTCCTGCTCCAGACCAAAAGGGGGAGCTCTAACACCTGATTTCAGCAGAGCTTCCTTGGAATATTCTGGCTTGGGGAGGAGTTAGAGAGTCTGTCTGACAGGGACGAGAGAGGACGTGTGGAGAGAAGCTCGTGGGAGAGGAGCTATATGCTATAGCTCACCCATAGCAGATCTCTGATAAAAGAGGACGCCAGAGTCCTGGACCAGTTGGGAACTTCAAGCCAGACAGTCGTATCTGGAGAACAGAGAATTGCAAGTTCTTTGTTCACACTGACACCTGCCAGCACAGCAGTAACACAAGAGCCAGGGCTGCCAGTGAGAAGGGTCAGAGCCCTTGATAGGCTCACTCTGCATGCAATACAGGTTGGAAAACAACACAGAGGAGAGGGCCGCAGCTTAGCTATAAGCAGCAGAGGCTAGAAAAAAAGAGCGCAGCAGGAAGGCCTCTAAATCCTCCTGGCAAGGTGGAATCCAAATTGTTTCCAGGCAAGCAGATCTCCAGCACCATCTGTAGCAAGTGCCATGGACACATTACCTGCAGAACTGTGAGTAAAATGTTGGAAACTGCACCTGACTGTGTCCTTTCAAGTTGTTCCTGTAACACCCACTCAGCACTGCTATATCCCTTGCCAAATACTACATCAATACTATCTTGAATATACTACATCTGCCCTGGGACTCAGCTCCACCTGTGGGGAGCTATACCAACTCTGCTGCATCACCACCTGTCCTAACGGATTTGTTCTGCATCGCGGAAACCACAGGTGGCGTCACAAACACTTTATAAACTTTATTACAAACTCTTATTCCTTGTAAATATCCCCTTTAATTAGATGCCCAGGGCCACAGACCGGGTCACTACCACTGTGACACATGCCCTTTAAGAAGCGGCCCGGTACCGAGTATCCACACTGCCCTGGCGGGCGATCCATCTTGGCATCATGAACAGGATATCAAAGCCCGGTATCACTGGGTCCTGTGTACCAGAGACATTGCTAAAGATGTAAAATTGCTGCCATTACAGCGACACATAGCGTGCGGGGAGTAGAGGAAGTGTGCCATCTTGGGTGGAACCTGAGTGAAAGCGCCAAAAGAGAAGTACTGTGCGTGCTCTTATGTCAGCTTGTAGAAAGCCGAGAGCTGAGGCCTGGAATCCTGGGGTGTATGCAATCCATCCTGCTGACGGAGCGTCGAACTGGTAGGCCAGCAGAACCTTAGAGCCTGGCTAAGATTAACTAGGGGGGAAAGAAAATGTCCAACGCAGGTGGAGATCTGGCGGTGGACGCAGCCGCAGTCCCCATGGTGTCTCAAGACTCGGTGGCCAGCGCAGCTGCAGCCCCCAGGGTGCAGCAAGATCTGGCAGCTGCCACCACAATACCCATAATTCCGCTATCCATGCCTGGTTACCGCAATACTCAGGGGAGTCACACACCCTGAGTGATTTCAAGGAGAGACTATGCAGTTTGTTTGATGTGTACCCCCTTACTGAAAGCCAAAAAGTCAGCATTCTCATTGAACAGATAACTGGTGTGGCCAAAAGGGAAGTAAAGTCCTGGCAGGACACTGATAAAGAGACTGGCTAAGTTGAAGGACACCTTTGTAATCCGCACTGCAGCAGAGATATAAATGAGATTCTTTGGGTGCAAACAAAGGGGGCAGGACAGTATACGGGACTATGCCCTTAATCTCCAGGAACGCTGTGGGCCATAAAGCAGGTTGACCCTGGCAGCATGCAAGAGGGAGACAGACTGTTAAAGGAGCAATTTAATGAGAGACTCCTGTCCAGCACACATAGAACACAGCTGCGCATCATGGCCCTACAAAACCCTGACCTGAACTTTGCAGACTTTAATGTTGTGAGTTCATTTTCCCCTTCACCGTCGATGTCTGATGAACTCCCTCTTCTGGTGAAGGAAGGTAGTGAGGCTGATTACCAAACACTTGATCTGGTAGATGATGACTGGGTAACAGGAAATTCTGACTGGATATAAGGCAGCCGACGCCCTTCTGAGTCGCTGGTGATTTCTCTGCTGGATTCTTGGAGATCAGTCTGATTCCTGCTTCCCAAAGATAAGTTTTTGCTCTGCTATTGAACTTATTAGTTTTGTTTTGTTTACCTTGTTTTTTGGAGTTCAGCCATCCCCGGTCAGGGGTGTGCTGAGTTCCATTTTTGTCTCTGATCAGTTTGTCTCTTTGCTCTGTCTTCAGAATTTACCTGAGTGCTGATATAGTCTTTTTGAAGTCCTAGCGACTTCAGGGCCTGTTTTTCCTATCAGACGGTTGGGACATTTTTGGGTAGGGTTTTTTACGGATTGCAGACAGCAGCTTTTCTATCCTGTCCTTTTTAGTTAGCTTGGGCCCCATCGTTTGCTCAACCTATCTTTCTATCTGTGTTAGTGTTTTCATCTTGCTTCACAGTCATTATATGTTGGGGGCTGCCTATTGCTTTGGGGTCTGCTCTGGGGCAGTTTAGATTTCCCCTTTCTTTCTTTAGGCCTATTTAGTTCTCCAGCTGTGATCGAGGGGTCTAGGGCATCGTAGGAACCCCCCACGGCTACTGTTAGTTGTTGTGGATAGGATCAGGAGTCAGCAATCCGATAGCTACCAACCTCTCCGGTTTTCTGGACTTAGCTTGTATTTTTGTTTTTTCCTCCTTCGGTGACTCATTCATAACACTTTAAAGACAGGGCCATCCGGGTGCTGCATGAACCAAATGTTCGCTGCATAGTGCCCCCTAGGCGCCCAGCAATTGCGTACCACAAGGAGGTGGCATCCTTCCCTCAGACCCCCATTGAGGCCGATGCATAGACTCTGGATAATGATCCATCTGCAGAACTGTGTCTTCAGGTCCAGGAGCTGATCAAAAGTGTGGCTGCCCTAGCCAAAACCATGCAGTTCATGCAATTGTCCTCAAAGGAAAAGATCCAGTTGGCTTCCAGTCCAGATTACATCCTGTGGAGATGGCAGAAGATCCCACCAACCAGAGGGAGAGAAAATGATCGCTACGACCAGAACGGACGACCCATTTGCTGCCACTGCAGCAAAACAGGACACATCGCAAGATTCTGCAATTTAAACGAGCAACCCCTGGGGCTGAGGGCCAACCCCCAAGAGTAGGACGACAAGGACCATAGAGCTGGGGAGCCAAATACGTCAGAGGACGACCAGTCCTCCCAGTTGTGATTGATGGCATCCCAATGAACGCTTTACTGGACACCGGCTTTCAGGTGACAACTATGCCATATATTCTTTACAAACGATATTGGGCTGACTCTGATATTACCCACGCCCCAGATGATGCGCTGACAGTAGTCGCCAGCAATGGTCAGGCTTTGCCACAGGTGGGGTACAAGGAGGTGACTATTAAGGTGGGGGGGAGTAGAATTAAAAGCCCAAGGTTTGATAATTGTAGAAATTGATCGACGGGAATGTAACCCAATAATGACCGTAGGTACTAATGTAATAGAAAATTGTCTTGCAGAGGTTATTGTTTTGTTGCAACAGGTGGCTGAAACTGCTGGTTCCAGTGAGCAACAGGTCCTGCTAAAGGAGATTAAAGCCCTGATGCAAAGACAGCAGGTAGAACTGTCTCGCTGAGAAGTTGGCAGGGTCAGAGTGAGTGATTCGTTCCCATTGTCATACCCCCGAGGAGAGAAATGTTAATTTGGTGTCGGGAAGCCATAGGTATCAGAGGTAAAGATTACCAGGCCCTGGTAGAACCAGTGTACTCTGATAGCAGGCCTGCTGTCCTGACAGTTGGGGGATAGTCGATGTCCGCAAGGGGAGGGTACCTGTACGCATCTTAAATTGTGGGGAGCAGGAGGCCAAACTACTTCAGTATGCCATTGTTGCCAATCTGTTCACTGTCAATCACAACCCAATTCAGACGGCAGAACCCTTGGTCTCATCCAACCAGGCAGAGGACAATGGCTCTGCAGAACAGCTAGAGGATTGGTGTCAGAAGCTGCACGTAGGCACTGACTCCACCCCTTCACACCAAACAAATGGGGTATACCGAGTAGCCCAATAGTTTGAGTGGGTATTCAGGAAACACTCTTTAGACTTTGGGCAGGTAAAAGGGATTCAACATCATATCCCCACTGGAAATCATCTGCCCATTAAAGAGAGGTATCGGTCTGTACCCCCAGTTCACTGTCAAGGTGCCAAGAGTATGTTACGAGAGATTAAGGAGGCTGGGGTGATCAGAGACAGTTGTAGCCCCTGGGCAGCTCCGTTAGTCCTTGTTAGAAAGATGGTACAATGAGGATGTGTGTTGGCTACAGGAAAATTAACAGCATTACCCACAAGGATGCCTATCTGTTGCTCAGGATAGAGGAATCACTAGCTGCACTGAGAACCACTAACTATTTCTCTACCTTAGATCTCACCAGTGGGTACTGGCAGGTTCCCGTGGCAGAGGCAGACAAGAAGAAGATGGCCTTTGCGACACCAATGGGCCTCTCAGAGTTCAACTACATGCCGTTTGGTCTTTGCAACGCACCAGGGACGTTCCAGAGGATAATGGAGTTTTGCCTCTGGCAGAAGAATTTTTAGACAGTTCTTTTGTACCTGGATGACATCATGGTCTTCTCCAAGACCTATGAAGACCACCTGAAGCACCTGGCTGAGGTGTTTGAGGCCCTGTCTAACTTTGGCCTGAAGGTAAAACCATTCAAATGCCACCTTCTAAAACCCAAAGTGCAGTACCTAGGCCACGTAGTGAGCGCAGAAGGCGTAGAACTAGACCCAGACAAAGCCACTGTTATCTGGGACTGACAAAAGCCCAACAACATCCGTGAAGTGCGGCAGTTCCTCGGGTTGGTAGGCTACTACCGAAGATTCATCAAAGGCTTCACTGAGATACCTGCACCCCTACAAAATCTTCTCGTGGGTCAACCCAAGAAGACCTGTTGAAGACCCTGCCCCTGGAAGAGAGGAACATGTGGCCAGAAAAATTGCCAGATCTGGTGGATCTCTACAACCACATTCCGGTGAACTCCACCAACTGTACACTGGCCTACCTAATGAGAGCAAGACCTGGCAAGTTGCCCATTGACTTGGACATGGGAGTCCTGACACCTGAGATGACATCACCAGATGCAGACTGGGATACAGAGCGGCAGCAACAATACCGCAAAGTGCAAGAGTGTGTAGAACGAAGCTTGTCTCAAGCAAGACAGAAGCAAGAAAGAAACTATTATCAGCACACGCCTGCAGTTTGCTTGTCACCTGGAGAACAGGTACTCAAAAGAAAGAAACAAGTACACAAACTTGATGATCAGTGGGAAGCTGAACCATATACCATCATGCCTTCAAACTTTGACAATACCAAGGTGTGCCTTATCAACAAAGATGGAGGAGAAACCTCAGCAGCAGTATCAAGGGATCGCCTAAAACCATGTCCTGACCAACTGAAGGAAAGGATTGAAGACAAAGACGTTCCTCAGTCAGTAGAAAAAGTGGAAGAAAAGATCAGCACCGTACTTGGCTAGTTCCCTTCAAATTGGACAAAGGTGAATCAAGCCATTGTAGTTCCTGTCCTAATCTTTCCCCAGCCTACTGCACCTTAAGTAGCAGAGACTCAAGACTCGTCAGCTCCAGTAACAGATGCCACATAAGCAGAGGAACGCGAAAATGTGCCCCTTGCTAGCGGTGAATCTGTCAGACCCACTAAAACGCAGACGAACGCATGTCCATGCACATGCTTGTGTTCCCATAGACTGTAATGTGTTATTTTGTCGCATTCCGTGCACAAGTGTGCGCATGCGATGCGTTTTTTTATGCCTTTCGACAGACCCAAAAATGCAACAGGTTGCGTCTGGCACACCTAGGCACACACCTTGAAAAAACGCATGGGCACGAAAACGCATACGAAAGCGTGCAGACGCAAGACCATGTACCCCCATGTTAAATACAGGTACGCATAACGTATGCGCATGGATGTGCAGGATGTGCTGCGCAAAAAAGCGCTAATGTGAAACCAGCCTTAGAGGTACCCATGCTGCGTAGATCTACCCGTAGTACAAGAGATCAGATCCCAGCTCAGTATCTAATATATAAAGCTCAAGTGTGTGTATGTATGTATGTAAGTATGTGTGTATGTCCGGGATTGGCATCCGCACCGTCACAGCTACAGCCACAAAATTTGGCACAGTCACACGTCTGGACCCCGAGAGTGTCCTAGGCTATGTTGTGAGGCGAAATTTTAACCCCGCGCATTCCAATTCACCAAACAATTTTTCCCCTATCTACATAGTGGAGAAAAAGTGTGTGTATCAAGCCCCGCCCCTCATTATGATGTCATAATGGTTGCTATGGCGACGCTGATGTCATCATAGGTTTCAAGCCCCACCTCTCACTATGATGTCATAATGGTTGACTATGGGATGGAGGATGTGTGATGGGTATATGGGCACTGGACTATGGGATGGAGGATATGTATGACAGGTATATGGGCACGGGACTATGGGATGGAGGATGTGTGATGGGTATATGGGCACTGGACTATGGGATGGAGGATATGTATGACGGGTATATGGGCATGGGACTATGGGATGGCGGATATGTATGATGGGTATATGGACATGGGACTATGGGATGGAGGATATGTATGATGGGTATATGGGCATGGGACTATGAGATGAAGGATGTGTGATGGGTATATGGGCACTTGACTATGGGATGGCGAATATGTATGATGGGTATATGGGCATTGGACTATGGGATGGAGGATGTGTGATGGGTATATGGGCATGGGACTATGGGATGGAGGATATGTGATGGGTATATGGGCACTCGACTATGGGATGCAGGATATGTATGATGGGTATATGGGCACGGGCCTATGGGATCGTGGATATGTATGATGGGTATATGGGCACGGGACTATGGGATGGAGGATAATTATAATTTGCTATAACTAACCACAGCACAGTTAGTTACTATGCCCGGGCAGCGCCGGGCTCTTCAGCTAGTAGGGACTAAAATGCAAACAGTGTATGTAAATCTGAAATGTAAATAAGTTAATAATGTTTATAACTGCAACTACTAAGCATATGAGCCTACAGAGACTTCTGTTGGAACTTTTGAGCATTCTTTTGGACGATTGGGTCACTGGACTCGTATTGACCAGGACAGTGTTTGTAAATAGTTATCACTAATGGCTACAGAACAAAAACTGTCTGGCGTGACCGAAGAAGTAGTCCAACCTGGAAACTACTAATGCACTGTAGTCGCGCCTAGGGCCTACGTTGGGGGTTTGAGACAGGTACTGTGAATAGCGAAAAAGGACACCCCAATTCATAACTTCACTGAATTGATGTTAAGATCATGTAAATAGTTTTGGTTGTTTGCTTGTTAAATTGTTTCTTTTGTGCTTCTTCAGTCCAGGAGTACTGAATTTAACTAGGGGGGGAGTGTGGCACCCCAGGAGTCCGGTTGCCACAGTGGCGTTGCTTCCTTCTCAGGGGGTGATGCCATTTCTGGTAACAAAGAGGAGACCCCTTGTCAGGTAACACACAGCATGCAACACTTTTCCTACTCCAGACCAGAACGGGGAGCTCTAACACCTGATTTCAGGGGAGCTTCCTTGGAATATTCTGGCTTGGGGAGGAGTTAGAGAGTCTGTCTGTAGACAGGGACGAGAGAGTACGTGTGGAGAGAAGCTTGTGGGAGAGGAGCTGTATGCTATAGCTCACCCAAAGCAGAGCTCTGATAAAAGAGGACACCAGAGTCCTGGACCAGTTGGGGACTTCAAGCCAGGCAGTCGTATCTGGAAAACAGAAAATTGCAAGTTCTCTGTTCACACTGACACCTGCCAGCACAGCAGTAACACAAGAGCCAGGGCTGCCAGTGAGAAGGGACAGAGCCCTTGATAGGCTCACTCTGCATGCTATACAGGTTGGAAAAACAACACAGAGAAGAGGGCCGCAGCTTAGCTATAAGCAGCAGAGGCCATAAACAGAGAGCACAGCAGGAAGGCCTCTAAATCCTCCTGGCAAGGTGGAATCCAAATTGTTTCCAGGCAATCGTATCTCCAGCACCATCTGTAGCCAGTGCCCTGGACACATTACCTGCAGAACTGTGAGTAAAATATTGGAAACTGCCCCTGACTGTGTCCTTTCAAGTTCTTCCTGCAACACCCACTCAGCACTGCTACATTGCTTGCCAAATACTACATCATTACTATCTTGAATATACTACATCTGCCCTGAGATTCAGCTGCACCTGTGGGGAGCTATACCAACTCTGCTGCATCACCACCTGTCCCAGCAGATCTGCTCTGCAGTGCTTGTCACCTCTGACCAGAAACCACAGGTGGCGTCATGAACACTTTATAAACTTTATTACAAACTCTTATCCCTTGTAAATATCTCTTTTAATTGGACACCCAAGGCCATGGACCGGGTCACCGCCGCTGTGACATATCCCCTTTAAGAAGCAGCCCGGTACCGAGTATCCCCACTGCCCTGGTGGGTGATCCATATACACCTCTGTGTGTGCGGCTTACAAAGGCAGTGTATTTCATGTCAGCATTTTGGGCAATCAATGTAATACAAGTGTGGAAAAAGTGCCGCAAAGTAAGAATGCCTTCAAAAATAGAAGTGTTAAAAGTTTATTTTTATTAATAAACAAAATGCAAAGTTTTATGAAAAAAACAAACCAATATTTGGACTGACTGTGCTTTGCCTTCAGAGCAGCCCTGAAGCATCAATTCTCCTAGTTACACTTGCTTCCAGTTTTTGAAGGAACAAGGCTGGGACCTTGTTTCAAATATCTTGGAGAACTAACAACAAATCTTCTGTGTTAGGAGGCTTGGTAAAATCCTTCAGTCTTTTCATGTAATCCCAAAAAGACTCAAGGATGTTGAGGTCAGGACTCTGTGGGGGCATCATCACTTTCACATCTTTGATTCTTCTTAACACTGAAGATACTTGGTGAATGTTTTTCCCAGCAATATGCGCTCCTGAAGGATGATGATGGAACTTGATCTTTAGATTCAAGGATGATTTTTATTTTTAATTCAAACTAGAATACAATTGGTTTCGACTGCTAAGAGTCTTCCTCAGATACAATATGAAGCATATAAACGGATCTGTCTGAGCACATTTTATAGCAGATCTCCCTGCTTGTGGTTTTGGGTGGGGGCTGAAAGGTCTGTTTTTCAGACACACCCAGATACTCAGATAGGCAGGATTTTACACTCTGAGGAATCTAACAAAACCCATATACCAAATGAATGTTATACAAAAAGTTTCACATAAAAAATTTTCACATATAAAGACAATTAAAAAGTATATATATAAAAATATTTCAAACAAATTTTTCACACTAAAATTTTTTTTTCCTTTTCTGAAAACACTATAAATATAATAAAACTATATGCAAAATTTCTTTAAAATGTTATTAAACATACTGAAAAATTTGCAGGGAGATCTGCTATAAAATGTGTTTAGACAGATCCGTTTATAAGCTTGACATTATACTTGAGGAAGACTCTTAGCAGTCGAAACCGGTCGTATTCTAGTTTGAATTAAATATAAAAATCATCCTTGAATCTAAATATCAAGTTCCATCATCATCCTTCAGGAGCGCATATTGCTGGGAAAAACATTCACCAAGTGTTATAGCCTATGAAAGCGCTGTCCAGTGCTCTCACTAGTTCCCAGATCTGTGCAGCAAACTGAATGGAAAGAGGAATGGAGTGATCCAGGGAAGGGATCTACACACAGTATCTCAAGACACCAAATAGGTGAGTGTATTCACACTGAGTATATACCTTTGGAAACTAACTACTACACTTTTCTACCTATAATCCCCTCTTGTTTCATAACACTGAAGATAGTTCTAAATGACATTGGTTGTATGCTTGGGGTCGTTATCTGACTGAAGAATAAATTTGGAGCCAATCAGAGGCCTCCCTGATGGTATTACATGATGGATAAGTATCTGCCTGTATTTCTCAGTATTGAATACACCAATAAGGCCGGGGTCACACTAACCGACGCAAAATACGGTCAGTATTTTACATGCGTAATACGGATGAATGGCCCCTAAACAGTGATCCGTATGTCATTGGTAAGCAAGGTGTGGTCGCGTATTTTGCACAAGTCAGCATCCGTATGTAATCCGTATGGCATCCGTATGGCGAGATTTTCTCGCAGGCTTGCAAAATGGACATATAATGGAGCCCTATGACAGGGTTTCTAACAGAAACCAAAGAATAGATATAGACACATAGAATGCATATATATATATATATATATACACTCACTGGCCACTTTATTAGGTACACCATGCTAGTAAGGGGTTGGACCCCCTTTTGCCTTCAGAACTGCCTCAATTCTTCGTGGCAGAGATTCAACAAGGTGCTGGAAGCATTCCTCAGAGATTTTGGACCATATTGACATGATGGCATCACACAGTTGGCGCAGATTTGTCGGCTGCACATCCCTGATGCGAATCTCCCGTTCCACCACATCCCAAAGATGCTCTATTGGATTGAGATCTGGTGACTGAGGAGGCCATTTGAGTACAGTAAACTCATTGTCATGTTCAAGAAACCAATCTGAGATGATTCGAGCTTTATGACATGGCGCATTATCCTGCTGAAAGTAGCCATCAGATGTTGGGTACATTGTGGTCATAAAGGGATGGACATGGTCAGCAACAATACTCAGGTAGGCTGTGGCGTTGCAACGATGCTCAATTGGTACCAAGGGGCCCAAAGAGTGCCCAGAAAAAATTCCCCACACCATGACACCACCACCACCAGCCTGAACCGTTGATACAAGGCAGGATGGATCCATGCTTTCATGTTGTTTACGCCAAATTCTGACCCTACCATCCGAATGTCGCAGCAGAAATCGAGACTCATCAGACCAGGCAACGTTTTTCCAATCTTCTACTGTCCAATTTCGATGAGCTTGTGCAAATTGTAGCCTCAGTTTCCTGTTCTTAGCTGAGAGGAGTGGTACCCAGTGTGGTCTTCTGCTGCTGTAGCCCATCTGCCTCAAAGTTCGACGCACTGTGCGTTCAGAGATGCTCTTCTGCCTACCTTGGTTGTAACGGGTGGCAATTTGAGTCACTGTTGCCTTTCTATCAGCTCGAACCAGTCTGCCCATTCTCCTCTGACCTCTGGCATCAACATGGCATTTCCGGCCACAGAACTGCCGCTCACTGGATTTTTTTTCTTTTTCGGACCATTCTCTGTAAACCCTAGAGATGGTTGTGCGTGAAAATCCCAGTAGATCAGCAGTTTCTGAAATTCTCAGACCAGCCCTTCTGGCACCAACAATCATGCCACGTTCAAAGGCACTCAAATCACCTTTCTTCCCCATACTGATGCTCGGTTTGAACTGCAGGAGATTGTCTTGACCATGTCTACATGCCTAAATGCACTGAGTTGCCGCCATGTGATTGGCTGATTAGAAATTAAGTCTTAACACACAGTTGGACAGGTGTACCTAATAAAGTGGCCAGTGAGTGTATATATGTATGTATTCTATGTGTATATATCTATTCTTTTGTTTCTTTATTAAAACTGTCAGTGTGAGTTTACTGTATAGCGCACTGAATTGCCGGCTTTGCTAAAAGACACCGGGTGCGTATTTCTCGCAAGTCACATGTGTGGTCCGTGTGTAATCCGTATTTTTTGCGCACCCATAGACTTGCATTGGCGTACTACGGCCGTAGTACGCTGACAATCGCAGCATGCTGCGATTGGCACGGACCATAGAATACGGATGAGAAATATACGACTGGTGCGAGGGACCCCATAGAGAATCATTGGTCCGTGTCTAATGCGTGCTTTTAGCGCCTCTCACTCGGCCGTATTCCTCGCCAGTGTGACCCCGGCCTTATGCTGAACAAATCCCAAGTGTCTTTCTTGCAATCCTTCTTCATCAGGGTATGGTCCATCTAGTTGGGCCTTCTATTTATACCCACGCATACCTTCCTCTGCTCAGCAGGATTGGACTTTTGTGACTGAATGTGTAGTGGAAATAAGATAAGATGTATAGTGACTAGATGTATGGTGAGAATAAGGGTGAAATTTGAGTTCTAAAATGTTGCTTAAAGTGCTATATCCACTTGTGGTGAATGACTAATTATTGCAGAGTTTGCCTAGTACTATAACATGAACCACAGAATATCTGTGGATGCAACGTGCCCCTGTTCTTCTGTGTATTGAGGCAATAGTAGTTCCACCCAACCCACCAGTTGACAATGCACTTCCTCACCCCATGTAATGTGCAGATAATAAAGATATGATTTTGAATCACAAAATGTAAAAATCTTTTCATTACTATTAAAAAATTTTGTTCAAAAACATTTTTAAAAAATTCTTTAAAAAATCCCTAAAACTACTATATTTATAGAAAGTCACTTAAAAATTCCATTAAGAACATCCTTTATTGTGATAAAACAGATTTCTTTTAATCTTTCTATTTTTTTATTTTTTATTTTTTTTAGTTTTTTTGTTGATTTTTTTATTTTTATTTTTTGTTTTTATGTATTTCATATAATTGTATCAGAATATTTTTTCTTAAAAAGCTAAAAGTGCATGTGCTTGTCCCGCCTTGGAAAGCTTATAATTTTAGTTAATGATTAAGCCCCTTGGGTACCAGGCTGTCCAGTGTGAATATCCATTTGGATTCAATCCTGGACATTTGTTTTAGGAAGTCCCCCCTCTTGGATTTTACCGGACAATTTGGAGACCACAAAAATGGGCCTCCATGCAGGATCGATTATGTTTGTCCATAAAATGGCATGATAGGGGGTGTCTATTGAAGCCCTTATTGATGTTGTCAAAATGTTCTTTTACTCTATCTACAGGGTGGGCCATGTATATGGATGCACCTAAATAAAATGGGAATGGTTGGTGACCCAGATCAGCACGCTGAATTTGCAGAATGGGCAAAACAAAAATTGGAGCAGGACCCTCAGTTTACACAGAAGATTATGTTCAGTGATGAGGCAAACTTTTTTGGGTGGGCCATTTATATGGATACACCAAAATATAATTTGAATGGTGACAGTTTTCTTGCGTAGGGTGTCTTGCATTGAAATATGCTGCAATGACCCAGGTACTGCGTTCACCAGACAACAACACAATTTCTATCTGCTCCTCACGTGTTAACCTCTGCAACATCTCAATGGCTATAAACAAACTTGTAAATAACTCATGAAAGAATAAAGTTATGTTAAAACCAAGAACACCATTGTTTTTCTTGTGAAATTCTCAATAAGTTTGATGTGTCACATGAGCCTCTTCCCATTGAAAAAAATAAAGTTTGATCCAAATGGCCAACTTCAAAATGGCCGTCATGGTCACCACCCATCTTGAAAAGTTTTTCCCCTCCCATATACTAATGTGCCACAAACAGGAAGTTGATATCACCAACCATTCCCATTTTATTTAGTTGTATCTATATAAATGGCCCACTCTGCATTTACCCGTCTTTTGGTTCGGCCTGTATATATTTTATCACATGGCCAACGAATCATATAGATAAACCCTGTGAAATGACATGAATTGGCCTCTTTGATTACAAACCATTTAGTCTTGTTGGAGTCAGAAAAAGTTGTTTGATGCAATTTTTACTTTTTTATTCAGAATCCCCAAAGATTTACCTTACCCAAGGTTCGTCTATAGAAAAGCCCAGACTATAGGCAACCTTGTAGCCCCTACAGTTAAAACAGCAACAACCAATCAGATACCACCTAGGAAACATTTTTTATCACCAAATATGGGCTTTTCACCATGTGGCTGGTGTTCCTGTTGTGTTCGCACAACAAGTAAAAAATCGCCTCAAGCAACTTTTACTGACTCCAACCAGACTAAACAATTTGCTATCAAAGAGACCATTTCATGTCATTCCACAGGAGTTATCTATATGATTCGGTGTTCCATAGACTGGAGCAGCAGCCACTACTGGGTCTCATGCTGTACCCTGTTGGGTCCCGCAGAGTACAGGGTGAGAGCCAGAATGATGAGTTGTGACAATGACAAGACCACGAGTGACCTATGGAGCCTCATTCTCCATCCTATTAATATCAGCCCTCAACTTTCTGCTTTGCCTTAATTAGTTATTATAAATAGGGGGAACCACACATCATTTTTTTAGAGTCCTCCCATTTTTAAAAGCTAGCAAAGGCAAAGCAGATAGCTAGGGGCTAATATTAATAGGCTGGGAAGGTCTATGGATATTGGCCCCTTCTCAGCATAATAAGACCAGCTCACAGCTGTCTTCTTTCCATTGGCTGGTTATTAAAAATAGCATGGACCCCCACATTGTTTTTTTTAATTATTTATTTATTTTACACTGTCCCTCACTCGAGCAGTGTCGCCACCCGTGATCTGACAGTTATACAGACTGGGTCAGAGGTGGCACCAGGCAATCACAGCTGCACCATTCTAATCAACAACTAATGTTTTTATTATGATCTGATACATAAAGTCATCAAATACAAAGAGGGTTAATTTGTTTTTCTCATGACTGCATATGTAAAGTATACAGGTTCAGGTTGCAAAAATCAGAATGCATTCATGTCATAATAATAGTTCACAGACCAAACAGCTCAGTATTGCTATTTCCTGCATCCTCTTGCACAATAGCTACCACCATCAGAATGAAAACTTCGAGAGGTCAGTGACAACCTAAGCTTCATTTGTTTGAGTTCAGTCAGGCAAAGCTTTTGATTTTATATATTTGATTTGGATATTGTATTTACATACCATAACTATGTAAAACATGCAGCCAATACTGGAAAAAAAAACTCATCATAGAAATGTTTCAGAAAAAAAACTATACAGCCAATACTGGGAAAAAGTCCTTATATAGCTTTTTATCAATGGAAAACTTTAAAAAAGCTAAAGCTCTTGGGAAGTGATACCCCGGAATTTTTCTTTCTTCAGTAAAATATAAATTACTGAATAATAAACTACTGTACTAAAACATAAAAAGCTATATAAAGTTGGTAATACCGTAACCTTTCCTGGCTCGAAGAATGAAATTACTGAAATTACCATGTTATTTTGTTGCACAATCAATGGAGTAAATAACAATAAAAGATATAAACTATAGCAGAATTGCTGTTTTTAATCATCATAACAAAATAAAATAGGCTGAGATTCCATTTTAGCACAGCATTGTCTGGTAGCCCAGAACTTTAGGAATATTTATGGTGCATTTTCCATCTCCAGTCATTGTGGGATGGAATGATCAGTGCATAATTCTGCCCTCAATTGTGTTTTCCCTAGAGGAATATCTAACTGCTCTACAACCTTGAAACCACTCCAGAGGACAACGTCTTTGATAGGACCACCCTGATCTAGACACAGATCGTCATTCCCTTTTGAATGGTTTTCTTAAAGACATTTGACTCTGTTTTAACACTGAACTAATACGTTCTAGTTTTGTGCAATATAAAATGTTACAGATAGGTCTCATGATAAAATTTTCTCATAAATGTCTCCGTGTGGGTTTTGCAGAAAGGAAATCAAGCCCTTATTTATCAGTGAACTGTTGTCTTTTAGCAAGATGTGCACACAGGGAGAATCTAAACAGCTCTCGGCTGTGGGTGTGATTGCAGTGGTAATGGTACTGAGGAGTCTGTGCACATGTGGTTGTGAGCGGTCGCCTACACGTATGGAACATCCCTGTCAGTGTAATAAGAGGCGGCAGTATCAGCCAATGTTATAGCTAATATTACATTTTCCCCCCTCAAAAATGGAAAAAAGAAAAGCAGAGAGACAAGTGTCCATACGTAATACATTGACCCCAGCTTTTGAATTTAGGGTAGATTACACTCTCAGTTACACTCAGGACATTATATACACCACATGTAAAAAAAAGTTAGGACACCACACCTACACATTACATGAACAGGAGCTTTTAGGGCATCCCATTCTACATTTTGAGGTATTAATATGGAGTTTGTCCCCCATGATGAAGCTTTCATACTTCTAGGAAGCCTTTCTACACTATTTTGACACTGACCATGATCATGGACGAATGGGAAATCTCCATTCTAGTTCATCCCAGAAGTGTTCGATATGGTTGAGGTCAGGGCTTTGTGTGAGACAGTTCTTGCTTTTTTTACATTGCGGGAGAATCTAAAAAACAGAAAAGGGCATTATCAAAACTGTTTCTACAGAGTTGAAAACCTACAACTCTCCAAAATATTTTGCATGCTGATGCAATAAGATGACCCTTCACTAGAACTAAGAGGCAAAACTCTGAAAACCAACCCCAGAGTTTTATTCTTCCTTCACCAAACTTTAAAGCTGGCACACTGCAGACAAATAGGTAATGTTCTCTTAGGATTCAGCAAACCCAGACGCTTACATAAGATGCCAAATAGAGAAGCGTGATTGAACACATTTCAACTGCTCCAGAGTCTAGTGGTGCTGTGCTTTACCCCATTCCATCCGACGCTTGGCATAGAGCTTAGTGATGTGAGACTTGCTTTCAGATAAATGGAAACCCAGGCCATGAGGCTCACAATGCACAGTTTTATGCCAGAGGAGGTTTGGACGTCAGAGTCTCCAAAGCATTGATGACCCTTATGCACAATGTGCCTCAAGTAAATGGGGGATAAACAAAATAGCGTTCTGCTTCATACATCAGCTTAATCCTTACTCTGTCAGAGCAGATATCATTTGATCAGTAACGTGTTGGACTCCCACCGGAAAGTTCATTAATATCTTAATTCCAGGCAGCACATGCAGTACTGTGTTGGAGCACCCCATTACAAACTACCAAATACATGCAGCACTAAACCAACATTGTGCAAAGTCAAACCCACTGATCATAAAGAGATGCCATTTTCTACCAATTTGCCCTGACTATATAATATGGAAAAGCCCTTTAATATTTTTTGCTTCCCAACTCTTTTTATAGTTATCATTATTACACATTTGTTATGACATATTGATGGATCAGGATTTTGTGTGCTATGTTTACCTCTAAGTTGAAGCATCTGTGTATTTGTGGCTATGAAAGCAGGTGCATGGATGCAACAGCGCAGAAGATGAAGACACAGTGGTAACCTAACCAAATATTATTCATTTTATCTAACACTACAGATTTGGTTACTAGGAAATAGAATTACAGGCATCAACTGTTCCCCTTCTCTGCTCTCCTGTATCTTTTATAATTCCTAAGTGACACAGCTATCACCTGACCTGGTGTCTCGTCTAGTCTCTCCCCTAAGGGAACATGTAGAGACTTCTGAGTAACTGTTACAAGAGACATACATAGGACTGACAAGACACATGAGAAGCCTAGTATTAGATTGGGGCATTATGTTGCCAACCTTGGCCTTGAAAGATTTTCACAGAGCAGACGATGAGCTAGTTGTCAGGAACCCTGCACTGCACTTGCTCACTGAGCCAGTGCATGTGTCCTGAGTACAAAAACAGTGCTCAAAGATACCTGTAGAGCAGGGAAGCAGCAGTGACGATGCGTGCTTCAGAGTATCAGGACCTGAAGCATGTGACAGCTGGGGGTGTGGCCTAAGCTCCACAGAGCTAGGAGCTGCAGGGAAACTCCTAGAAAAGTAACTACAGGACAATGTTACCAAGGGGCATAGACAGAGACAGAAACTAGATGAAGCCGGGGTCAAAGCACAAGATAGCAATACAGTACCAAAGGGTTAGACAGAATGGATAGTCAGGACGTAGCAATAGATCAGAAAACCAGAACGGGCAATAGACGGTACAATAGGGACAAACTGTAACGGAGTAACAATAGCCATGCCAGGAGGTCAGAACCAGAAAAGACAATAGTACCAAAACGAGAGACGGAGTACAGCGTGAGGGAACAGACCGGGTCATACACGGAAGCAAACAAGCAACGCAGAATACATGCACACCAGGGGTCAGACACACCAGAACAACAGTATAGCTGACAGAGAACCCTGGTAAAGCGTGAGTATAAATACCCCTCCCAGATCCAGAAAGAGGCCATGAACACTTAACCCTGTGAGTGCAGGGCAAGAACCCTGTTCAAACCATGACAGTACCCCCCTCTTAACGGGGGGCCACTGGACCCCCAGGCTTGTCTGGGTATCTGGCGTAGAAAGCCTGCACCAGACAATCGGCATGCACCGAAGCGGCCGGAACCCATGACCGATCCTCCAGAGAGTACCCCTTCCAGTGTATCAGATACTGGCGCACCCACCAGGAGTCAACAATGCGCCTTACTTCATACTCCAGCTGCCCCTCTACCAGCACTGGTGGAGCATTTGATGAGGGATCCTCTCTCACCGTCCCCACAGGCTTTAACAGGGACCTATGGAAGACATCAGAAATTTTAAAGGAGGTGGGCAGCTGCAGTCGGTAGGCTACTGGGTTAGCAACCTCCACAACTTTATATGGGCCAATAAACTTGGGGCCCAGCTTTATAGATGGTATCTTAAGCTTGATATTGCGGGTGGATAGCCACACCTTCTCCCCTACTGCAAATGCTGGACCTGGCCCCCTCCTTCTGTCAGCAAACCGCTTATAGATTTCCTGGGCCTTGGAAATATTCCTCTGAACCTCCCTCCAAAGAATTATAAGATGTTGTGTTGCACCCTCAGCTCCAGGACAACCTGAATCCATGCAGGAAAACTCTCCAAAATGTGGGCTAAACCCATAGTTGATCTGAAAGGGAGACTTCCCAGTAGATTGACTCACACGACCGTTGAATGCAAACTCTGCCATGGGCAATACCTCACACCAGTCCTCCTGCCTGGAAGAGGCCAAGCATCTCAGAATCTGCTCCAACGATTGGTTTGTGCGCTCCGTCTGTCCATTAGACTCTGGGTGGTAGGCAGAGGAGAAGGACAATGAAATCCCCAGCTTTTTGCAAAAAGCCCTCCAGAACCTGGCTACAAACTGTACCCTTCTGTCTGACACCACATTCATAGGCACTCTATGCAACCGAATTATATGCTGCATAAATAAGCGGGCCAGGGTTTCAGCAGCTGGTAATGCGGGGAGAGGTACAAAGTGGGCTTGTTTTGAAAACCTATCCACCACCACCCATATCACTGAGTTGCCCCTGGAAGGAGTAAGATTTGTGATAAAATCCATGGACAAATGTGTCCATGGTCTATCCGGAATTGGCAAAGGCAGCCACTCCCCGGCCGGCTGGACCTGAGAACTTTTAGAACGAGCGCACACCCCACATGCAGTCACAAACTTTTTAATATCTGTTACCATAGAGGGCCACCAGAAACCCCTCGCAATTGCCCCCCGGGTAGCTGCAATCCCAGGGTGAGCACTTAACATAGAATCGTGAAATTCCTGCATAAGTCCGAGATGGAAACGTTCTGGTACAAACAATTTACCAGGGGGTTTACCACCCGGAGCCCGAGCCTGGGCCTCCAAAATCCCTCTCTGTAACTCAGATGAGATTTCGGCCACCACTACTCCTGGCTGAAGAATGGAGGAGGGAGGTTCTGGAGGGGACACTGAATCAAAGATTCGGGATAAGGCATCAGCCTTGATGTTTTTAGATCCCGGGCGGAATGTGGTGGTAAACTGAAATCGAGAAAAAAAAAGCGCCCACCGAGCCTGTCAGGGGGTCAATCTCTTGGCAGACTCGATATAGGCCAAATTTTTGTGATCAGTGATGACTGTAATGGGATGACCAGCCCCCTCCAGGAAATGCCTCCATTCTTCAAAAGCCAAATTTACCGCCAACAACTCTCTATTGCCGACATCGCAATTTCTCTCGGCAGAGGAAAATTTTTTAGAGAAGAAGGCGCAAGGCCTCAGATTAGTAAGGGCAGGAGGACCCTGAGACAAAACTGCCCCCACCCCTACTTCTGAGGCATCAACCTCCACGGCAAAAGGTCTTGACGGGTCGGGCTGTACCAATACACGGGCTGAAGAAAAGCACTTTTTTAATGTCATGAAAGAATTTTTTGCAGCTACAGACCAATTTTTTACATCAGCTCTCTTGAGAGTGAGGTCGGTTAGAGGCTTTACCACCTGCGAGAAGCCCTTAATAAATTTCCTATAAAGGTTGGCAAAGCCCAATAATCGCTGCAACCCTTTCAAGTCATGAGGCTGCACCCAATCCGTAACAGCCTGGACCTTCTTAGGATCCATGCGAACCCCTCCCCTGACACAATCAACCCCAGAAAGGATACTTCTTGCATGAAAAATGAGCATTTTTCCAACTTGGCATACAAATAATTCTCCCTCAGTCTCATGAGAACCATTAGCAAATGGTGCAAGTGAGATTGACTGTCCACCGAGTACACCAGAATGTCATCCAAATAGATAGCCACAAAATGACCAATTAAATCAGAGAAAATTGCATTAATAAAATTCTGAAAAACAGCAGGAGCGTTGGTGAGACCAAAGGGCATAACCAAGTTTTCGAACAGCCCTTCATCGGTCAGGAATGCTGTTTTCCATTCGTCCCCTTCCCGGACTCTTATAAGGTTATATGCCCCACGTAAATCCAGTTTAGAGAACCACTTGGCCCCGGTGAGTTGGTTACATAGATCAGGAATTAGGGGGAGAGGGTATGTATTTTTCACAGTAATTTTGTTTAATTCCCGAAAGTCGAGGCACGGCCACAAACCACCATCTTTTTTCTTAACAAAAAAGAAGCCCGCTGCCACAGGTGAAACAGAAGGCCTAATATGCCCTTTGCGGAGATTCTCGGTAATGTACTCCTTCATGGCTAGACGTTCGGGCCCGGACAAATTGAACAGGCGAGCCTTGGGCAACTTGGTTCCAGGGACTAGATTAATGGCACAATCAAAGGGTCTATGTGGTGGTAGCGCCTCAGCCTCACTTTCAGAAAATATGTCTTCAAAATCTTTCAGGTTCTCCGGAATACCTTCCAGATCGACAGACAACAATGACACAGATTTCAATGGGGTGACAAGAGTTGTCAAGTTACAACATAGACCGTTAGCCATACAACCCCACTGAATGATCTCCCCTGTGACCCAGTCAATAGTAGGATTGTGACGTTGAAGCCAAGGCATACCCAGTCCCATCCAGCCGGCAGATTTAGAACAAAACGCCTTAATTGTTCCACGTGAGTGGAACCCACTTTCAGAGAAAAGGTATCAGTCATGAAACAAATTCCCTCCTGGGTGATAGGAGAAGAATCAATTGCCACGATTTTAACAGATTATTTTAACCTGACTGTCCCTATCTTATAAAAGGAAAAAAAAAGCAAAAAACACAAATATTCTGAGCTAAAAAGTAAAAAATAAACTGCAAATAATGCATAAAGGTAATAATAATAAGGGTATTTAGTAAACATAATTTTGATCATGATAATGTACAAGCCATCCCACCACGTCACGGCAACCCTTGTGGGACAGTCCCTACTCTAGTATTTAATACCTTTTCACATGCCAAGTGACGTGAATGTGAACAAGGATCGAGCGGCTGAACCACTATTAAAAGCTAAGGCCAGACAGGATGGTTTTCCCAGCTCAGAAAGAGGGCGGTCACACCCATATATGCACTGAATGCACAATGAAATTAATAAAAAACTAATCTGATCTGAAAAAGTAAGTTAATGTGTATGCACAATGTAAGTGCATATTAACACATGACCATTAACCAGAGAAAACAAAAAGCAAAAACACAAACATTCTGAACTAAAAAGTAAAAAATAAACTGCAAATAATGCATAAAGGTAATAATAATAAGGGTATTTAGTAAACATAATTTTGATCAAAATAATGTACAAGCCATCCCGCCACGTCACGGTAACCCTTGTGGGACAGTCCCTACTCTAGTATTTAAAACCTTTTCACTTGCCAAGTGATGTGAATGTGAACAAGGATCATTGTCCCTATCTTATGAAAAGTCACAACTTTGGCATTGATCAGATTAATAGAAGAACCACAGTCAACAAAGGCGGTAGTCACAACCGGACCGCCTGTAAGTTCTAGTTCCACTGGAAGCAGAATTTTAATAAGTGAGGAAAAGGGTACCTGGGAGTCTGTGCAACCTCCTCGATTGTTACCCAGACTCAGTCGTTTTCCTGACGGCTTCACTGAAGAAGGGCAAGAAGGACAGTTCCTTCTCCAATGTCCAGCGGATTCACAGTAAAAGCACAATTGGTTGTTTCTACGGTGTCTCCTCTCTTTTTCCTTCAATGATGTGGCACCAACCTCCATGGGGCTCAGGACTAGATGCAGAGTGTCTCAGATTGGAGAATAAAGGGGTCTCCTGCAGCATGACCCCTCTTGCCCACAGCCTATGGTCCATGCGGACAGCCTGGATCATAGCGTCCTCCAAAGAATCCGGTGGAGGATGAAGGGCTAGGGCATCTTTTAAACGTTCAGACAGGCCTCTACAGAACAAACCCCGGAGGGCAGCAACATCCCATGAGACCTCCGCTGCCCAGCGTCAGAACCATTCAGCAGAGTGCCTCCCCTGTGTCACACTCACCACCATTTCCTCTGCCAGACGCACTCTATCAGGCTCATCATAAATGTGCCCCAGAGCCTCAAAGAACAAATTCACAGATATGCGTTCAGGAGCAGAGGAAGAGAGAGAGAAAGCCCATGCCTGTGGAGCCCCCCGAAGTAGGGAAATGATGACCCCCACCCTCTGGAACTCATCCCTGGAGGAGCGGGGCCTCAGAGAAAAAAAAGCTTGCATCCTTCTCTGAATGACCTGAACTCCCTTTTATCCCCTGAGAAAAGGTCTGGCAATTTGACCGGAGATTCGGGGGATGCCAATGACACGTCTCTATCCCCAGCACTAGGAGACCCTGCAGCGACAGCCCCCTGCACAGTATCCACCAACTGTTGCTGGGTATGGGCCATCGTGCGCTATTCCACATTAAGTTTGTGGAACATTTGGGTCAGGTGTTTGACCTGATCAGCCAAAGCTTGTATGGGATCCATGAGGATAACACACTTTTTTTTCTTTTTTTTTTCTTTCAGAGGAAAAAAAAAACTGAAAGGGTCAGCTATAATGTCAGGAACCCCACACTGCACTTGCTCACTGAGCCAGTGCGTGTGTCCTGAGTACAAAAACAGTGCTCAAAGATACCTGTGGTGCAAGGCAGCAGCGGTGACGATGCGTGCTTCAGAGTATCAGGACCTGAAGCACGTGACAGCTGGGGGCGTGGCCTAAGCTTCACAGAGCTTGGAGCTGCAGGGAAACTCCTAGAAAAGTAACTACAGGACAATGTTACCAAGGGCCATAGACAGAGACAGAAACCAGATGAAGCCAGGGTCAAATCACAAGATAGCAATACAGTACCAACGGGTTAGACAGAAAAGATAGTCAGGACATAGCAATAGATCAGATAACCAGAACGGGCAATAGACGGTACAATAGGGACAAACTGTAACGGAGTAACGATAGCCAAGCCAGGAGGTCAGAACCAGAAAAGACAATAGTACCAAAACGAGAGATGGAGTACAGAGTGAGGAAACAGACCGGGTCATACACGGGAAGCAAACAAGCAACGCAGAATACACACACACCAGGGGTCAGACACACCAGAACAACAGTATAGCTGACAGAGAACCCTGGTAAAGCGTGAGTATAAATACCCCTCCCAGATCCAGAAAGAGGCCACGAACACTTAACCCTGTGAGTGCAGGGCAAGAACCCTGTTCAAACGATGACACTAGTGTAGTAAGCAGTATTGTTCTGGGGTTGATAAAGTTAGGCCGTATAGGAGGTGGGCCCACAAGTGTTCCGTGTAGCCCACCACCTAAATGATAATGACTAAAGTGTATCATCAAGCTGAGTCATTAGCTCGTATAGTCTCCTGGAACTGTTTTTTCTGCTGGAAAACATTGGCATGCTCTAAACCTAGAGAGGCTGTTGTTGAATCCTGTAAATGTGGTTAAGATAATAGATGTTGGCCAGTAGGAACTACAGTGAAATGTGGTTGTTCTCTAGACTTAAAAAGCTTGTCCTCTTTCAGGACAGTGGATTCCACACTCTACAAAATACCTAAAACAACAAATCCATCAGATACTCGTCCTCACTGGGTCCAGTGCCAGTTCCCTGCTGCTTAGTGTTTAGGGAATCAGCCGCATAGAATGTCATGCAGTCCCCATAGAATGTAATGCAGCCATCCCCCATAGAATGTAATGCAGCCAGTCCCCATAGAATGTAATGCAGCCCCCATAAAATGTAATAGAGCCCCATAAACTGTAATAGAGTCAACCCTCATAGAGTGTAATGCATCTCCATAGAATGTAATGCAGCCCCCATAAAATGTAATGAAGCCCTCATAGAATGTAATGCAACCAACCCCCAAAGAATGTAATGCAGCCAGCCTCCATAGAATGTAATGCAGCCCCATAGAATGTAATGAAGTCCCAATAGAGTGCAATGCAGCCAGCCTTCACAGAATGTAATGCAGCCCCATAGAATGTAATGCAGCCCCCATAGAATGTAATGTCGCACCATAGAATGTAATGCAGCCAGCCCCCATAAAATGTAATGCAGCCCCCATAGAATGTAATGCAGCCCCCATAGAATGTAATGCAGACCCCATAAAATATAATGCAGACCCCATAGAATGTAATACAGCCCACATAAATAAATGCAATACTCGCCTCTCCTTGTTCCTCACCTCAGCAGCTCCATTGCTCAACACAGTGTGGTGCATGTTGACATTATCGCACACACTGCATCAAAGGCAGAGGGGATGATGGGAGATGTGGTACTCTCTCCTCCATCATTGCTTTCCACTGTATTGGCATCTATGATGCTGATACAGTTGAATGCGGAGGTGCTGGCATTGGGCCCCCTGCCTCAACGGCCCCATAGCACCACCGTCACCACTGGGGTCCGGGGACCCCTGGGACAGTGGGGGCCCTGGGCATCTGTCTAGTCTGCTTGCTCCTAATGCCGGCCCTGATGAAGTGAACTATATTTAATGTGGTAGATGAATAATCATGGGGAAACAAAAAGAATATATCTTGTCTTTTAATGGAAGTAAGAATAAGTTGTATTTTATTGTAAGTTTTTCCTCTATTTGGACATTTGCAATCTGGATGCAAAAAACAAGCTAGGCCACGAATTGTTGAAAAAGCTAAATATCAGATATTGCAGGAGAGGCGTCATCAGGAAATGATTGATAGTGTGGCAGGAAGAGTATCTTCAGAAGTTTTTTATGGTGTTGAGCCAGGTGCACCATCTCCACAAGTTGTTTGGTGGCTTTTCAGGAGCAGCATCTTCAGATGTTTGCTGTCATATTAGGAGCAAGACTTTCCAATGTTGTTGGTGTTTCAGAAGCAGCATTTTTAGATGTTGCTTGCTGGAATTTTGGGAGCAGCATTTTTAGATGTTGTTTGGTTTGTTATTAAGACCAGTATCTTCAGAAGTTGATGGTGTTATATTTAGTAGGCCTTTGTTCATATGCCCAAATCACCAACGTTCAATCTACATTGGTGGTGTGGCGAGAGCAGTATCTCTATCACCTGAAAATAAACACACAGATCTGTCAGCAATTTTTTTTATATTTAAACTTATTCTTTCCATCACATCAGGGCCTAACAAATGATGTGAATCCCTTTCTTACTATTTAGAAGATAGATGCCTATTCATATTGGATAAAATCAAAGAAATTATGCAGAATCTGACAACTTTCTGTGTCCTTTGGCCACTGAATTGTCTCCTTGCTGTAAAAGTTGATGAAAGGAGACATTGAAGTTGGATTTCTACATGCCCCATTTTTTGCCCACTGAAATTATTTTTTCTATGACATCACAAGTGATATTAGAGCACTGATATTACTTCTATGTATCCCAATGGAAATGCAGCATTGTTAGACATTGATTTCTCTGCAGTCATCCCTATATGTTTGCTTTTTAGCCAAACATGTTGGTTTGTTTTTTTAATTATGAATCTTTGGAGCATTATACGCCCATTTTAGAACAATAAAGAACAGACAACCCCCTTAATGTGTATGGCAACTTAGTTTGCCTGAAATGTAATAAATATGGTGAAATCTGCAACATGTGGACTGCAGAGAGAGATTTCAATTTGTAGTTAAGACAAAGTTACTAATTGAGGAGACTTATAACCTGACAATGCTTCCTAGGAAAAGGTTATGCAAATTAACCTAAACTACCAGATTTTTGTCACATCAATCTATTTGTAGCATTTACAATATGTTTACTTTTGACATATTGTATCATATTTACAATGTATATAAGTACACGTACCTAATGTCTGGTGACAGGTGCCCGGCAGATGGGGCAGGTGTTATTCTCCTGAAGCCAGGTACCTATGCATCTTGAGTGTAACGGATGTCTGCACGATAAATTAGTGATGTTTCTTTCCAGGACGTCCAGTTATTACACTCATTTTCTGTGCGGGTGGTTGCCCGGATCTGGTCCTGGGATTGCAGACATTTCTGTCACAGTCCTGCTTGTGCTATTAACATTATACTCGATGTCAATTGTTATTTGCAGGTATCCTGTCCTCTGCGATATCTCACTGTTTCTTTGGAAATCCATATAGTTGTTATAAATTCTTTCAATAAGCTGGGCAAGGTCCTCAAGTATTTTCTCATCGCTTGGCGTCCTAGAATATTCATTCCTTCTATGGGAAGGTGAACCATTGATGGTATTGGGTCCTGAAAAAGAAATAGTACAGAACAGATGTCATCAACTTATGATAGATCTTTATCATAAAATGGTACCACTGGCTGCCAAGTCTTATTTGTCCTGATCATGAGCCACAGACTGTAATGTACAGGTGGATTTGTATGGAAATGCTATATGAAGAGTATATTGTGTGTGAAAACATTGTGTCCTTTCATCCAGGAGCTAAATATTATAGGACTGGAAATGTATAGTACACCAACTACAGCAAGAGAATGGAGTAATTCAACACCTCTGTATACAGTATACACATTGTATTCTTAGGTCTTTGACGAAGGTTGTGCTTTGTGGAGGGAGAACTTGGATTTGAAGTGTCGGTGGTTGAATTTACCAGAATTCTTAAGCCTGTTGCTCCTTCTGTCTCTCCTATGTGGCATGTCGCTACTCTCTCTGCTGTACAAATTTTTCCTAAACAAGGGAGCCAAAACTCTATGATCCACAAGTGTCTCACTGAGAAATGGCACTGGGATGCTGATGTGGAAGCGTTTTATGCTGAAAATTCCACATGTCACAGTCACCAAGGTTCAGCGTGTCATGGCGACATCTCCTACATCTACACTGATCAGGGCTGGCGTCACTTCCCAGAGCACTCGTGCAAGTGCCATGACCCTAGACAAACAGGGAGGCCCACTCACTGTCATCAAGAGTGTAACTATCACAGTAAAAGTAGTCACCTTTGCGACCACCTAGGCCCTGTGGGTGATGGGTCTGCCGCCACCAGCAAATACTTCAGCAGGATGTGCAACCTCGTCCTTCAGGGGACATTTTTGCAGGATTTTCATTGGTGGTGTGGCAAGGAGTATCTACAGTATCTGATAAAAACCCATAATTCTGTCTTCATTGTCTTTTTCTGCTATAACTACTTTGAGTGCCCTCATCTGGAACTAACTGAATAAGTTCTGAGTAATCAACTCAGGTAATGACACATTTGTCTAGGAATATGACATCTAAATATAGGGATTGATTTTACTGGTTTTAAGTAGATTTCCATTCATACTCTGTTGAATTAAAATGCAAAACACTTAAGGGAAAAAGTAGCGAGGGAACACAGCTCCGGGCCATTTATATGGTAGGGAAACCAAATGTGCAGTAGAGAAGAAAGGTTTTCTTAAGTCATCAGTCATATATTACATAGAGATAAAATGGGAAAGGAAGACAGGACAGGAGACAACTTGGGGAATGTAATGGGGGCATAATGGATACAAAAGAATAGGGGAGAACACACAAGTCAGGTATGGCCAAAGGGTATGATCACCAGCATCCTACTACTACCGGGAAAATGTGCCAGTTGTTGAGAGGATCTACAGTGAGAGGAAGGTTAGGACTGAGGCTGGGGATATTAGTATTTTTAAGAGCACAAGGGGTGGTATTACTTTGTGAGACAGTATTATCCTGTGGGGTCACAAAAAGAGATTATTATTTGGAGGCACAAGGGGGGTATCATCTGTCTTCAACTGAATAATTTTTTTCAATTGAAGAAGGCTCATGGACAGATCTGGGGCCATGATCCACCATTAACTGGCATCTTGATAACAGAGCTCTGTGCAGTTTGTGATGAAGTTGAACTAACAAGTGCAGCAAGAGAATCTGTCAATAGAAAAATCAATGGTTGAATTTACCGGAATTCCAAAACCTGTTGGCCCTTCTTTCTCTCCTCCTATGTGGTATTCCGCTACGTCTCTCTCTTCTTCAAATATCCTTGTAAACACGGGAGCCAAAACTCTGCGGTCCTGAAGAGTCTCACTGAGAAATGGCACCGGGATGCTGATGTAGAAGCGTTTTATGCTGAGAATTCTATATGTCACAATCACAAAAGTTCCGCTCATCCACTCAATGCCGACTTTTATCTCCCATTGACTTGCATTGAGGTCGGGTTTTGGACGAAACTCTGACTTTTTTTTACCCTAGTCTGACCAGTTTCATCTGAAACAAATTTTGTTTCATGAATCCCGATCCGACTAAAGTCGCTCAACTCTAATGGCGACATCTCCAACACTAGAACCGGTGTACACTGATACTATAACACTAGTGACTAGGAGAACTGATGTAATCCCTTTCACTGAACATAAAGGAAAATGGCAAAAAAAAAAAACCACTGATTAGCAATAGCTTCTGGTATTATAATACAGAATTAGTGCCGCAGACTGCACAATAGGTGTGAATGTGGTCATAGTGATCTGTGATGTACTTTATTTCTTACAGAAACATGAGTATAAAAACCATTAAAGAAGAACTATTTCTATTGTTTACTGCAGGACTTTCTTCTTAATCTGCTTATACTTTGTATTTAATCATGTAAAGTTCAATGAGTGGGAGAAACGCGGTCCTGCTAAAGAATAAAAGAAATCTTGTATCTTTACAAAGCATTCACTGGTACAGGGGCAGAAAACGCATTTCAGGACGGAAACAGTGTCTTCCTCAGGCCACATTATGGGATGGGGAAGACACTGGTCCAGCGCCAAAACACATATCCGATTTACTGTTCTCCTTAATATCTCATTAAGTGTATGAAAGACTTAGACAATAGTAAAGGGTTGCTTTTACTGCTTTTCTTTTATTGACCTATTGTAAGGATAGGTCATCATTCAGATCGGTGGTGGTCTGACACCCTGCACCCCTACCAATCAGCTACTGAGAATGCCGGTGACAGCCAAATGTTAGCAGTTGTGGAGCTGAACAGAACAGTAATGTCAGCTATGGACTGGCCGTAGCCGAGTAATGCACAAATGCATTTATTAGAATAAATGGGTGCGGATCTGTAGTACTCGGCCATAGTCATGTACCGGTATAATTCTGGAAAACTTTGCAGTAAATTAATTGTACTTTCAATCAGAGAAGAGTCTTCAAAGAGATTAACTTAATTTACTTGTTCAATGAGCAAATAATGGAGGCATCTACATATAAATACATACATTTTCTAATTTCTGAAAAATCCTTTAGCAGGTAAGTCATCACAGAGATCAAAAGTAAGAAAAATTAAGTACACCCTATTTGGATTTTATACTTTTATATATCAGGGCATTCTAAATAACAAAAACAAAAAAGCCCAAAACATCTGCTCTGTAGAATGTCCTACTATTAGATCAACAACATATGACAAGTTACAACTTTTTATTACTTATTTAAAAAGAATCTGTCAGCAGGTTTTTCCTACCTCATCTGAGAGCAGCATGATGTAGGCAAAGACACCCTGGGTGCAGCATTTCTGACACAGAGTTTTTAGATGTAGCAAGGCAGCAGAGCTGATAAAGCGAACTCCGCCCAACCAGACACAGTATAAACCATGGCTATAGAAATCAAGCTGCTTATCACAGAAGGGGCTTGAGTTGGACCTGGAGGCTCCTGCTTCTGTGTATGAGCAATGATAAGCTCCTGGTGCTAAAACAATCATTTCAAATAAACTAAAGCATAAAGCTTGATAAGAGAGGCATTCCTGAAATCTGCATTGTACCCTACACAGCATGCCGTCTTTAGATTGCACACGAAAACCTAATGACAGATTCCCTTTAAAGCACCACTCCAGCGTATTTTGTTTTATTTCAGCTCTGGAGTGGTGTCACTAATCCATGATCCCTGCCTTTAGAAATATACTCACCAGCTGCCAGGTTTTCCTGGCACTGCTCCAGTCCCAATCCATAATCTTGTGACTGCAGCTTCTGACTGACCGTAAATCAGAGGTAATGGTCACAAGCTCTCAATGTAAGTCTATGAGATCTTTGTTCTGGCTTCATTCTGTCTCTCATAGACTTACACTGAGAAGTGACTTTCAGCTCGCCCAGCAAACACTGGAGCAATCCCCCAGGTCACAAACTTCCAGATGATGACTGGAGTGGTGCCAATAACAGATGAAGATGGTGGCTGATAAATGTATTGCTAGGTGCAGGGAACTTTCATTAGTGACACCAGTCCTGTGGTAAAATGCAAAAAATGGTGGACTGATGTGGTGCTTTAACAAAAACTAGGTCAGAATACAGAAGCATTGTGAAAAATTAAGTACACCCTTCCTGCTTCCATAGGAATTAAAAGCGCAGGTAGTGGCATTGGGCTGCTAATCAAGTGCCCTTAATTAATTGTTTATTCCAAAGTTGCATCTAAACAAAATACAAAACTTCTATAACATTATTCATTGAACAGATTGTGGAATCGCGATCCAACCGTGGCTGTTAACATATTAAATGCTGCTGTCAATCTCTGACAGCGGCATTTAGCATGATGACACCGGAAGGGCATCACAAATCCTGCCCATCAGCGCACCTGTCAAATGAATTCGGGGCGCAGATGGGTTGACATGACAACAGGGGGTCTGGAGAAGACCCCTGTGCTTGTTATTGCAGGTCTCCTATGAACTCTGGCCCTTGGCTGGTGTTCATTGGAGAGGATGAGTTTTGCTACATATGGCAGGGCTAAAGCCCTGCTATTTGGAGCACAAGTGATTGGATGATCACAGTAAAAAGTAGAGAAAAATATTTATAAAAAAATATTAAAACACCCCCCTTTTGCCCCATTCAAAGTAAAACAATAATAAAAATCACCCACATATTTTGGTATTTTCAAAAACACCAGATCTATTAAAATGTATACTAAATTAATCCGATCATTAAACGGTGTAACCAGAAAAAATATCAAAGCACAAGAAGGTAAAATCAATGGTGAAGTTCACAAGTACAACTCGTCCAACAAAAAACAAGCCCTCAAATGGCCATATTGACAAAAAAGAAAAAAGTTATGGCTCTGGGAAGAAGGGGAGCAAAAAACAAAAATTAGAAAATCATAAGGTCGTGAAGGGGTTAAGAGAGCTGTGCATAAACAAATAGACTAAAGCTAAAGAAGAGTATGCTAAAATTAATTTAGAACAAGAGGGTGATAAAGTCATCCTGAAAATGATTGCTTCATGTTATTGCTGCTAAAGGTGATTTTAAAATCTGTTCATTCATGGTTTATACTTAATTTTTCACACAATATATATGGGCTTAGATTTTTTTTACATAAATATTGGCTCAGTGTCATTTTTCATATGTTGCATTTGCCTAATTTTAAGACCTTTTAAATGGGTATTCTCATGTTACTAAATTACTTTAGTTAGACAGCATGAAAATAAGCAAGTTTAAAATTGACTTGCTTTTTCTATCTGTCATTCAGAAATCAGAATAAACCTTTCCCATTTAAGGTAAATTAAGATTACCATAATTATTAATATTTGCCAAAATCCAAAATAATCCGAAAGAGAGAGAATGTATTAAGATAATGATCCATAAGAGTGGCCTACCTGATAAATAAACCCTTGCACAGTGCATTATGTAGGTAAAACAAAACGTGAATTTGCACTGAGAATAAAAGACCATTATAATGATGTGCTGAATTAAAAAGATAATTCTGTCACCAAAAATACAATACTCACCTTCTCCTTATTACCCTGATGGTCCGAATCTCTCAGCCTAGCAGGCGCCATGTAGTGACATAATCGCGCCCGCTGTCAGTGTCTGCGTCAGTGACATCAGATGCAGAGGAGGAATGATGGGAGAGGGAGAGTGATTCTTCATATCTCATAATTGGTTTTAGCTGTATTGGCATCCAGCTCATACAGTTGCAGGGGTGGACATACCGCATGTGCAGCAGGTGCGGCTGTACCAGGCCCAGCGGAGGAGGGGGGGCCTATGCAGGGCGGCTAACACTGAGAGCAATCTGGCCCTGAGGCTCCAGGGGGCCCCTGACCAGATTGCCCATAGTCTGCGGCAGGCATGAAGCGATCCCTGTAGCTCTGCTGCCTACAGGAATAAAATGGCAGCGGAGCGAAGCTGCAGAGATCCTTTCTGCTTCCTGGCCGCTCTTACTGTCTGACATGTAATGCAGTCAGCAAATATAGAATGTAATGTAGCCCCTATAAAATGTAATGGAACCTCATAGAATGTAATGCAGCCCCCATAGAATGTACAGTGGGTACGGAAAGTATTCAGACCCCTTTAAATTTTTCACTCTTTGCTTCATTGCAGCCATTTGGTAAATTAAAAAATGTTCATTTTTTTCTCATTAATGTACACTCTGCACACAATCCTGACTGAAAAAAAAAAAAAGAAATGTAGAAATTTTTGCAAATTTATTAAAAAAGAATAACTGAACTATCACATTGTCATAAGTATTCAGACCCTTTGCTCAGTACTGAGTAGTAATTTAGAATACACCGCACACTCTATTGGTTTTTTATGCAAATAATAAAGATTTATTCACGAGACATAAACAGGGGAGTAAAGCTGCTTTCACGCTTCAGGCTTTCGGTATCCGGCATGGTGCGGTGAAAAACCGGACTGCCGGATCCGGCGCCTGTTACAACCAGATCCGGCTTTTTCCCCGTGCTGTTTCATTGCCGCCGCATTGCGCCGGATGGCAATGCGGCGCGTCCGTTTTTTTCCAGATCCGGAGAAAATAGCCGGTCCGGCGTCTGGAAAAAACGTTGCATTATACTACTATATACGACTATGGGATGCATTATACTATTATGGATAACTATGGCAGCAATATGGAGAGGCATGAGGCAGAATGGGATTACATGTGAGGAACAGAATGGGAGGACATATGGAGTCCAGAATGTGGGATATTATTACTGTAGGGGCTAATTAAAGGATGTTATTATTGTTGATACTGTTTTTAGTTTGGAGGAGGGGAGGTCCTGTTACTGTGCAGGGCGACAAGGTTGCTTTTTTTTCATCTGGTTTAGTATAGAGGTTGGGGAATGTGCTCTAGATAACTGTGTTGTTTCATTCAGAGATCCTGGCTGGAAGAAGTGATGGCAGTCTGAACTGGATGAAGAAAAATTAAAGATGAAGGAACTTCAACTAGAGACGTCACTGGTGAGTCAGTGTGTAACTTGTACACTTACACTATGTACTATATACTATATACAGAGCTCCTGTGTATAATGTCACTAGTTATCACGTTATTACCTGTACACTGACACTATATACAGAGCTCCTGTGTATATTGTTACTCCTGATCCCTGTATTACCTGTACACTGACACTATATAAAAGCTCCTGTGTATAACGTCACCGGTGATCACTACACGGACACTGTATACAAAGTACAGATCTCCTGTGTATAATGGCATTAGTATTGCGGTTTTTTTTTATTAATGATCAGTATTGTAGTATTTGGTCACTATGTGGTGGTAATATGTGATCCAGCCATGGTGTGGCAGTATATGCTCCTTGTATGTGCTATTATTTGGTATTATTTGGGAGTGTGGAGAGAGGCGGGAAGGCTGCGCGGGACGTCGGAAGGTGAGAATAACAATTTTTTTTTATTATTATTATTTATATTCTATCATTTACTATTGATGCCACATAGGCGGCCTCAATAGTAAAAAGTTGGTCACACTCGTCAAACACTATGTTTGACGAGTGTGACCAACCTGTCAATCAGTTCTCCAAGCGATGCTACAGATCTCTTGGAAAACGCTAGCAATTCTGCAAGCTAATTATGCTTGCAAAATGCTAGTTTTTCCGCGGGAAAATCGCGGGATTTTAAAATGCGATTTTCCCGCGGAATGGAATTCCGGAATTATCGCGGTAATTTCCGCGAGAGTTCCGCTACGTGTGAACCCAGCCTTAATGTGTGATTGGTGAGGTCGTGGTGCAGAAGTGGAGTTTTTTCAAGAGAGGCTGGTGGGACTGTGGAAGGTTCAAGGGGTGGAGGCGGGGCTGGGGTGGAGCCTGGGCGGAGTTTCAAGGGGCCCTGAAAATTTTGCAGGTATGGGGCCCCGAAATCCCTAGTGGCAGCCCTGTTAGGGATGCAGCTGTGATGTCACCTCAACAATTCTTGTCACTACTCTACTGGTCAGTGAGCTCAGTGGCATGTGCCATCAGCTTTGGCACCGCCACTGAACCCAGAGCACAAGCTGATGAGCTCAGTGACTGGCAAGAGTGGATGTCACATGTATCTGAACTCACTTCCTGGCTAGAGTAGTGACATATGATGCTGACAAGTCATCAGCCAGAAAATCAAGACTGTAGCAGCGGTAGGGAGCCAAGGATGGGTGAGCACCTGATAAATTTTCTTTTTTAAGTGTTTTACAAGGTTTGGGCCCTCTTCCTGAATGTGGACAACCCCTTCAAGGTGTGACCCAGTAGTACAGCGATGTATTAGGAGAAGTAAATGATGTCATAGTGGGATTTATTTATATTCATTGTCAAAGAGGGAACGCTGTCCTACTGTAAGTGGGCCTGAAGTATTGTCTGATTATCCCATAATAAGACTACCCACTGCACAGAACCAAAAAATGAATGCAGGTGTGGATAAGGTCTAGGTTCAAGGCTAAAAAACACAAAGCTCTAGATACTAGAGTCTGTTTTGGAGAATGTTGACTGAACCATAGTAAAGATTGACGTGATACTGTTTGAGCTAACAGTGTTATTGGGGTCTCTGTGAAAAGTACATAGATCTTAAAGGGGTTGTCCACTACTTGGATGACCCTTTCTCAGAAAAGCTGACGGGGCAAAAGCTCTTGGACTAGTCATCCTATTTGCACTGTTCCTATCCGCTGTTTATTTAGATGGAACAAGAAGTATGTTTTTTTAGTCTATCATGATCATTCACTGTTAGCACATTGTACCTTGGAGTAGTTTTAAATATTTTTAATTCTTTGTGTGATCTAATAAAATTATATGTTAGGGGAATCCTCATTATTTATATTAGTATTACCCGTGTATACTCGCGTATAAGCCGAGATTTTCAGTCCATTTTTTGGGGCTGAAAGTCCCCCTCTCAGCTTATACGTGAGTCATATACGCCAGGGGGTCAGCAGGGGAGGGGGAGTGGGGGTGTGAGATCATACTTACCCCCCTGGCACGTCTATGCAGCCCCCCTGCTTCTCCCACGGTCTCTCTTCCTTCCTTCAGCGGTCATGTGGTACAGCTCATTAAAGGCATGAATATGCGCATATTCATGATGTTGTAGCTGTTTTCGTTCTGTCTCATAGTCAGATATGCCAGATCACAAGTGAGGCCAAATTAGGAGTTTATGCCCTTAATTTACAAGCGCTTGGAGACGAAGGAGAACTGCACACTGGTCGTGGGCAAATCACTTTATCTGACGTAATGAAACACAAGGCAATCTTTTATACCATTTACAACAATATGTAATTCTATGGAGCTCATGTAGCCCCCACCACTTCCCCAGGGTCATACCTTGTTTACAATGTACCCAGAACACGTTGTGGCTGACTATTGAGAACATATATGATAAGAAGCATATTCTCTTTGAAGAGGAGACAGGCAAAACTGCCATGTCATGAGAATAAATTCTAGCAATGAGAGGTGAAAGGCAATTAAAGGCATTTAAAGGCAAACCATTAACCCTTCTATATCAATTACTTTAATGAGCGGTACCACATGACCGCTGAAGGAAGGGTGACAGCGGTAGAAGCGGGGCGCTGCAGAGACCGCACCAGGAGGGGGTAAGTATATCCAATATTCACCTGTCCCCGGTCCATCGTTGCTCACCGCTGTCTGCTGCATCCTCTGTCAGTGACGTTCAGGTCAGAGGGCGCGGTGACGTAGTAAGAATGCGCCGCGCCCTCTGCTGCCTGAGCAGTCACTGACAGAGAATGCGGCTGATAGCAGTGAGCAGCGATGGCCTGGGGACAGGTGAATATCTCAGGTGCTGGGTCCTGAGCCAATGGTGACACTGGCACCTGGCCTCCATCATGCGCCAGTGTCCCCGCCTGCTCAATACCCAACACCTGGCCCCCAGGGACAAGAGGTGAGTATGTTATTTTTTTTTTATTTGCAGCAGAAGCTTCAACATATGGGGCATAATCTATGGAGCATTTTATGGGGGCATAATCTATGGGGCATCTTATGGGGGCATAATCTAGGGAGAATCTTATGGGGCATAATCTATGGAGCATCTTATGGGGGCATAATCTTTGGCGCATCTTATGGTGGCATAATCTATGGGGCATCTTATGGGGGCATAATCTATGGAACATCTTAAGGTGGCATAATCTATAGAGCATCTTATGGGGGGCATAATCTATGGAGCATCTTATGGGGCATAATCTATGGGGCATTTTAAGGGGGCATAATTTATGGAGCATCTTATGGTGGCATAATCTATGGAGCATCTTATTGGGGTATAATCTATCGAGCATCTCATGGGGGCATAATCTATGGAGCATCTTATGGGCATCTTATGGGGGCATAATCTATGGATCATTTTATGGGGCATAATCTATGGAGCATCTTATGGGGGCATAATCTATGGGGCATTTTATGGGGCATAATCTATGGAGCATTTTATGGGGCGTAATCTATGGAGCATTTTATGGGGCAGCATATGGGGCATAATCTATGGAACATCTTATGGGGCCATTATTAACCTTTGTGCAGCATTATATGGGGTGTATTTTGTATGGAGCATCTTATGGGGCCATTATTAACCTTTGTGCAGCATTATATGGGGTGTATTTTGTACGGAGCATCTTATGGGGCCATCATGAACTGTATGAAGCATTATATGGGGTTCCTGATTCAATATGGATATTCAAAAATATTTAACCTACTGATGTCTCAATTAATTTTACTTTTATTGGTATCTATTTTTATTTTTGAAATTTACCAGTAGCTGCTGCATTTTCCACCCTAGGCTTATACGCGAGTCAATATGTTTTCCCAGGTTTTTTTGTGGCAAAATTAGACGGTCAGCTTGTACTCAGGTCGGCTTATACACGAGTATATACGTTATATACAAAAATGTTTTCAAATTTGATCTAATTTTCGGTACCCTTTTGATTTTGTGTATACTCTGCTGTACATCTCTAATGATTGCTTTATCTCTCTATTTATAACCCCTAAGGGACAAATGCTACACTATAAGTTCAAACTTCTGATATCAGCATGAGTAAAAGTCATATGAAGTAATCTTAGATCAAAAATATAGTATTAGACCAGAAATGTATTTTTAAAAAAGTAGCAACCTGACTTTCATTCTCTGGAGAATGAAAGGTTCTTTGTAACTGGAATAGAGGTGGTATATTTAGACACATATTGTTAAAGCACCTTCTATAATATATAGTCAGTTGCTGATTTATTTGAACCTTCAGCCATTTCTAAGTGTTCATCATTCAGTGAGTCCCTCATGGGTTCTGTGATGAGGTTTCACGCTGTGTATCAATTCTCACATAAAAATATTTTTCTCTTATGACTTGTTATCATAGACATTGTCAGTATTTTACTAAATAAATTTTGTATTGAATTAAAAAATCTTTTATGATCTCATTTCTATATAGTTATATCTATTTAACCCCTTCACGACCTCTGATGCCTCCCGGTGTCCTGCTTCATGGGCGCCGCCATCTTGGAAAATGGCGGGCGCATGCGCAGTGCTCCCACCGGCTGCAATTTCCCTTCATTCACTTTGATCACTGTGATAAACTCTCACAGTGATCAAAATAGAATGAAAAGTAAATAAACCCCCTGTTTATCACCCCCATAGGTAGGATCAACTAATAAAATAAAGAAATTATTTTTATTTTTCCGTTAGGTTTGGAATTAGGGTTATGGGTGTGTTGGGGTTAGGGTTATGGTTAGGGGTGTGTTGGGGTTAGTGTTGGAGTTAGAATTGAGGGGTTTCCACTGTTTAGGCACATCAGGGGGTCTCCAAACGCGACATGGTGCAACCATTGATACCAGCCAATCTTGCGTTGAAAAAGTCAAACGGTGCTCCCTCCTTTCCAAGCCCCGACGTGTGCCCAAACAGTGGTTTACCCCAACATATGGGGTATCAGCGTACTCAGGAAAAATTGAACAACAACTTTGGTGGTCTAATTTCTCCTGTTACCCTTGGGGAAAATAAAAAAATTGGGGCTAAAAAATTATTTTTTTGGAAAAAAAATATTTTTTTATTTTCATGTCTCTGCGTTATAAACATCTGTGAAGCACTTGGGAGTTCAAAGTGCTCACCAGACATCTAGATAAGTTCCTTGGAAGGTCTAGTTTCCAAAATGGGGTCACTTGTGGGGGGTTTCTACTGTTTAGGCACATCAGGGGCTCTGCAAACGTAACGACTACCGCAGACCTTTCCAAGAAAGTCTGCTTTTCAAAACGTCACTACTTCCATTCTCAGCCCTTACGTGTGACCAAACAATGGTTCCCCCCCACATATGGGGTACCAGCGTACTCAGGACAAACTGGACAACAACTTTTGGGGTCCAATTTATCCTGTTACCCTTGTGGAAAAAAAATTGCTGGCTAAAAATCTTTTCTTTTTTTTTTAGGGGAAAAAAAATGATTTTTTGTTTTCACGGCTCTGGGTTATAAACTTCTGTGAAGCACTTGGGGGTTCAAGGTGCTCACCACACATCTAGATAAGTCTCTTGGGGGGGTCTAGTTTCCAAAATGGGGTTATTTGTGGGGAGTTTCCACAGTTTAGGTACATCAGGGGCTCTGCAAATGTAACATGATGCCCGCAGATCATTCCATCAAAGTCAGCATTTCAAAATGTCACTACTTCTGTTCCGAGCCCCGACGTGTGCCGTGCCCAAACAGTGGTCCCCCCACATATGGGCTACCAGCATACTCAGGACAAACTGGATGACAACTTTTGGGGTTCAGTTTCTCCTGGTACCCTTGTGAAAATAAAAAATTGCGCACTAAAAAATAATTTTTTGAGGAAAAAAATTTTTTTTATTTTCTAGGTACTGCGTTATAAACTTTTGTGAAGCACTTGGGGGTTCAAAGTGCTCACTATGCATCTAGATAAGTTCATTAGGGGGTCTAGTTTCCAAAATGGGGTCATTTGTGGGGGTGCTCCAATGTTTAGGCACACAGGGGCTCTCCAAACACGACATGGTGTCCGCTAACGATTAGAGGTAATTTTCATTTCAAAAAGTCAAATGGTTCTCCTTCCCTTCTGAGCCCTGCTGTGCGCCCAAACAGCGGTTCCCCCCACATATGGGGTATCGGTGTACTCAGAACACATTGCACAACAACTTTTGTTGTCCAATTTCTCCTGTTACCCTTGTGAAAATGAAAAATAGCGTGCTAAAAAAATAATTTTTGAGGAAAAAAAATGATTTTTTATTTTCACTGCTCTGCGTTATAAACTTCTGTGAAGCACCTGGGGGTTCAAAGTGCTCACTACACATCTAGATAAGTTCCATAAGGGGTCTAGTTTCCTAAATGGTGTCACTTGTGGAGGGTTTTCACTGTTTAGGCACACAGGGGCTCTCCAAACGCGACATGGTGTTCGATAATGATTGGAGCTAATTTTCCATTCAAAAAGTCAAATAGCGCTCCTTCACTTACGGACCCTGCCTTGCGCCCAAACAGTGGTTTAGGACCACATATGAGGTATTGGTGTACTCAGGAGAAATTGCCCAACAAATTTCAGGATCCATTTTATCCTGTTACCCATGTGAAAATGAAAAAATTGATACTAAAAGAAAATTTTTGTTGTAAAAATTAAAATGTCCATTTTTTCTTTCCACATTGCTTTAGTTCCTGCGAAACACCTGAAGGGTTAATAATCTTCTTGAATGTAGTTTTGAGTAGCTTGATGGGTGCGGTTTTTAGAATGGTGTCACTTTTGGGTATTTTCTGCCATATAGACCCCTCAAAGTGACTTCAAATGTGAGGTGGTCCCTAAAAAAATGGTTTTATAAATTTTGTTGTAAAAATGAGAAATCGCTGGTCAACTTTTAACCCTTATAACTTCATAACAAAAAAAATTGTTTCCAAAATTGTGCTGATGTAAAGTAGACATGTGGGAAATGTTATTTAGTAACCACTTTGTGTCACATAACTCTCTGGTTTAACAGAATAAAAATTCAAAAATTGAAAATTGCGAAATTTTCTACATTTTTACCAAATTTCTGATTTTTTTCACAAACGCAAAAATTATCGACCTAAATTTACCACTAACATGAAGCCCAATATGTCACGAAGAAACAATCTCAGAATCGCTAGGATCCGTTGAAGCGTTCCTGAGTTATTACCTCATAAAGGGACATTGGTCAGAATTGCAAAAAATGGCCAGGTCATTAAGGTCAAAATAGGCTGGGTAATGAAGGGGTTAATAGAATATGCGCTCACATTTTGGTTGTATGTCACATAATACCTGTTATAGAAGTAACACAGCATTTCAGAAAAGGAACATCATACCAACAGTAAAATATGATGGTGGTAGTGTGATGGTCTGGGGCTGTTTGCTCCTTCAGGACCTGGAAGACTTGCTGTAGTAAATAGAACCATGAATTCTGCTGTCTACCAAAAAATCCTAAAGTTGAATGTCCGGCCATCTGTTTGTGACCTCAAGCTGAAGCCCACTTGGGTTATGTAGAAGGACAATGATCCAAAACACACCATTAAGTCCACCTCTGAATGGCTTAAGAAAAACAATATTAAGACTTTGGAGTGGCCTAGTGAAAGTCCTGACCTTAATCCAATTGAGAAGCTGTGGCATGCTTGGAAACCCGCTAATGTGGCTGAATTACAACATTTCTGCAATGATGAGTGAGTGAATATTATCTTTGTCAAATATTTAAATTTGTTTGATGATCTGAAACAATTAAGTATAACAAACATGCAAAAGAATAGGAAATCAGGAAGGGGACAAACACTTCTTTTTTACACAACTGTATATAACTTTCTATATATAAATATTGTATATGGTATTATTTATATATTGCACTTTTTTAAAATGATTAGTAGTATTTTTTAAATCACATATTCTGCAGTGTTACTACTTCAAAAATACTGTATTTTCTTCACTATTGCGAAATATCTAAAATTAAGATATATTTTTAGTACAATGACGGATACTCTCAGGGACTCCCTCCACCCACTAGCGAGTTTCAGAAAAAATGTCTTGATCTCTACATATATCAGTGAAAATTGAAGATTCCCCTTACAGAAGCAAAATATTTTAATTCTGCAGTTTGAAGCTTATGATTCAGTTATTCCAAACATAACAGACATGCAAATCCCATGCAAGCACAGATGATGTACAATATTTCCTAAGTGATTTACAAATTGGGTGAGTGCTTAGGAAAATGCTGCAATATATAATAGCAAAACAAATGATTAGATAGATAGATGGATATGATAGAAAAATTTGAAAGAAAGGCAGCACTTCCTTAGCGGAAAAATAGAAATGTCAGAAATCTAATGTTTTTAATTGACCTGAGCTTGCACATGTAGAAATAGCAATGCAATAATGTTTCTCCAGCATGCATTGCTCCATAGGTCATGAATATCTTTGGCTGAAGTTCCTTATAACCTATAAAGGAGTTGAGAATCAGTCTAAGGCTGTGTTCACACACAGCGCTTTTCCCGCGGATCTGCCAAAAAATCCGCGTGAAAAAGAAGCTTCCCATTCATTTCTATGCATTTTGCACTTTTTGTGCACATTGATGCGTTTTTTACCGCGAAAAAAAACGCATCGTGGTAAAAAACGCAGCATGCTCATTAATTTCGCGCTTTTTTCCGCATTTCTGTCTTTTTCCATGTGTCTAGAAACTGCGCGGAAAAAAAAACGAAAAAAAAACATTCAAAAATCGCGGTAAAAATCAGCAGAAAAAAACGCGCGGTTTCTGGGAAGGGAGTCCTGTTTTTCAGCAGAAAATTTCTGCTACGTGTGCACTTAGCCTTAGGTTATGTTCACACTTATAAAGTGCACTCCGCTGAGTTTAACATTCTCAGAATCTGCAAAAAATTGTTTTATGATGGGAACCCCGCTAGAGCCATTCTCTTGAATGAAGCCAATAGAGTCACTGTGGTCACTGTCTGGCCTCCGCCCTGGCATTATTCATCTTTTTTTGACAAGCACAGTTTTTCTGATGAATATTGCCAGGATGGGCGGCCAGACAGCGTCCACAGTGACTCTAACAGCTTCATTCCAATGAATGACTAAAGTCTACAGTATGGAGGTTCTGTTAAATAACAGTTTTTTATGGATTTTGACAAAACCCCACACCTTGTTCTCAGCAGAAAGCACTATATAAGTGGGAAAATATTACATCTTCTGCACAGATTTAGCTGTTAAAAAATTGACTGGTCGATGTAATATATTAGAGAGCTTCTATAGGTAACTTACAAATAAGTCATTTCTCCACAGTATATGCTCCTTAATACTTTTCAGGAGCACCCAATGTATGATTTCATACAGATTTGTAGAACTGACAAAGATACTGTATATGTCCGGCATCCTGCTACTGATTGTGTCCCACACAGTAGCCCCAGTGCTCAGATTATTATTATTTATTTACTAGCTGAAGAGCCCGGCGCTGCCCGGGCATAGTAACTAACTACAGTTTGTTATAACAGATTATATATATATATATATATATATATATAGATGAGTGTATAGCCTCGCCCACTCCGCATAGCCACATTCACTATAATATCCCACATTGTTATGACTAGGTCACCGAGGAATAGGGTAGGCCACAAGGAAACCAGAAAGGTTGGTAACTTAGTGGATGGCAGACCCCTAATCCTAACAACACATCTAGCAGTAGCCATGGGGCGTACCTACGATGCCCTAGACGCCTCGGCACAGCCGGAAAACTAACTAAGCTTAAAGCAAGAAAGGTGAAATCTAAACTGCCCCAGACTAGAACCCCAAAGAAATAGCCCCCAAACATATATTGTCGGTGAGACAAGATGATGCACAAATACAGGCAGAAAATAGACTGAGCAAATGATGGGGCCCAAACTGTCTAGATAGGATAGAAAAGGAAAGACACTGTCTGCAATCACGCAAAAACCCTAAAAAATCCAACACTGATGTACAAAAAACACTGAGGTCTCACGACCTCTCCCCCACTATATCAGCATTTTGGTGTGAACTGGCAGCAAAGCAAAAGAGACTAATATAACACGGGACTGAACAAACTGACACAAGCTGAAACATATGGAGCGGGGTCCAGTACTGCCCCAGCAGGGAGCACGCTGAACCCTCACAGCAAAGCAGAAAGAGGCAAAAAAAATTCAGATGCAAAGGATTAGCAAATGAACAACTTAACTGAAAAATGCAGGATCAGGCAGGAGACAGCAGACCTCAAAATGCACAGGAAGAAACTAATCACCAGCAGCAACTGAGGGAAGCCTGCTCGCTTATATCCTCCCAGTCAGTAACCCCTGATTTCCAATCATCGTTGTCAGGTGGCAGACTTCTGTCAATACAGCCAGTTTCACTACCCGCAGTAACAACCAGAGGGAGCCCCGACTCAGAAGTCAGATCAAGAGAATTCACAACACCACATCATCCCATCAGCAAGAGCTACCAGACTACTACCCCTAATATCCCACATCGTTCCGTCAGCCAGAGCCACCAGACTACTAATATCCCACATCATCCCGTCATAGCCACCAGACTACTACCCCTAATATACCACATCATCCCATCAGCCAGAGCCACCGGACATCTACCACTAATATCCCACATCATCCTGTCTCAGCCGCCGGACTACTACCCCTAATATCCCACATCATCCCGTCTCAGCCGCCGGACTACTACCCCTAATATCCCACATCATCCCGTCAGCCAGAGCCACCGGACAACTACCACTAATATCCCACATCATCCCATCACAGCTGCTGGACTACTACCACTAATATCCCACATCATCCTGTCAGCCAGAACCACCGGACTACTACCCCTAATTATTTCCAGGGATGCCAGATTTCTCCCACCCAGTCAGTGTCTGCTGAGGTGTTGTCAAGTGGGAAAACTTGCTCATAGCAACCAATCACAGCTCAGCTTCTCTTAACCAGCTCTGGTGAAATGAGAGATGCTTAGTGATTGGTTGCAAGGAAAACGGTTGCTCATAGCAACTAATCACAGCTCAGCTTCTTTTGAACAGCTCTGGTGAAATGAAAGATGCTTCGTGATTGGTTGGTGATACACACATACATACATACATTCATACATACATACATACATTCAGTTTTATATATACAGTCATATGTTAAAGTTTGGGCACCCCTATTAATGTTAACCTTTTTTCTTTATAACAATTTTGGTTTTTGCAACAGCTATTTCAGTTTCATATATCTAATAACTGATGGACTCAGTTATATTTCTGGATTCAAATGAGGTTTATTGTACTAACAGAAAATGTGCAATCTGCATTTAAACAAAATTTGACCGGTGCAAAAGTATGGGCACCCTTATCATTTTCTTGATTTGAACACTCCTAACTACTTTTTACTGACTTCCTGAAGCACTAAATTGGTTTTGTAACCTCATTGAGCTTTGAACTTCATAGCCAGGTGTATCAAATCATGAGAAAAGGTATTTAAGGTGGCCACTTGCAAGTAGTTCTCCTATTTGATTCTCCTATGAAGAGTGGCATCATGGGCTCCTCAAAACAACTCGCAAATGATCTGAAAACAAAGATTATTCAACATAGCTTTTCAGGGGAAGGATACAAAAAGTTGTCTCAGATTTAACCTGTCAGTTTCCACTGTGAGGAACATAGTAAGGAAATGGAAGAACACAGGTACAGTTCTTGTTAAGCCCAGAAGTGGGAGGCCAAGAAAAATATCAGAAAGGCAGAGAAGAAGAATGGTGAGAACAGTCAAGGACAATCCACAGACCACCTCCAAAGACCTGCAGCATCATCTTGCTGCAGATGGTGTCACTGTGCATCGGTCAACAATACAGCGCACTTTGCACAAGGAGAAGCTGTATGGGAGAGTGATGCAAAAGAAGCCATTTCTGCAAGCACGCCACAAACAGTCGCCTGAGGTATGCAAAAGCACATTTGGACAAGCCAGTTACATTTTGGAAGAAGGTCCTGTGGACTGATGAAACAAAGATTGAGTTGTTTGGTCATACAAAAAGGCGTTATGCATGGAGTATCAGCAGATTCTTGACAATAATGTGCAAGAATCAGTGACGAAGTTGAAGTTACGCAGGGGATGGATATTTCAGCAAGACAATGATCCAAAACACCGCTCCAAATCTACTCAGGCATTCATGCAGAGGAACAATTACAATGTTCTGGAATGGCCATCCCAGTCCCCAGACCTGAATATCATTGACCATCTGTGGGATGATTTGAAGCGGGCTGTCCATGCTTGGTGACCATCAAACTTAACTGAACTGGAATTGTTTTGTAAACAGGAATGGTCACAAATACCTTCATCCAGGAACTCATTAATAGCTACAGGAAGCGACTAGAGGCTGTTATTTTTGCAAAAGGAGGATCTACAAAATATTAATGTCACTTTTATGTTGAGGTGCCCATACTTTTGCACCGGTCAAATTTTGTTTAAATGCAGATTGCACATTTTCTGTTAGAACAATAAACCTCATTTGAATCCAGAAATATAACTGAGTCCATCAGTTATTAGATATATGAAGCTGAAATAGCTGTTGCAAAAACCAAAATTGTTATAAAGAAAAAAGGTTAACATTAATAGGGGTGCCCAAACTTTAACATATGACTGTATAGATATAGCACCATTGATTCCATGGTTCTGTATATGAGAAGGGGTTACATATAAATTATAGATATCACTTACAGTAAACAAACTAACAATGACAGACAGATACAAAGGGGACAGGACTCTGCCCTTTCCGGGCTTACATTCTACAGGATGGTGGGGAAGAAGACAGTAGGTTGGGGGTTGCAGCAGTTTCGGTGTTGGTTGAGGCAATATCTCCGGTAGTGGTGAGGAGGTAGTGGGGTCATTGCAGGCTGTAAGCTTTCTTGAAGAGGTGGGTTTTCAGGTTCCATCTGAAGGATCCGAATGTGGTTGATAGTCGGACATGTTGGGGTAAAGAATTCTAGAGGATGGGGGATATTTGGGAGAAGTCTTGGAGGCGGTTGGATGAGGAGCGAATAAGTGTGGAGGAGAGAAGGAGGTCTTGGGAGGACCGTAGATTACGTGAGGGAAGGTATCGGGAGATTAGCTCAGACATATGGGGGAAACAGGTTGTAGATGGCCTTGTAGGTCAGTATTAGTAATTTGAACTGGATACACTGAGGGAATGGGAGTCAGTTAAGAGCTTTGCAGAGAGGAGAAGCGAAGGAGTAGCGAGGAGAGAGATGATTTAGTCGGGCAGCAGAGTTAAGGATGGACTGGAGACGTGCGAGGGTGTTGGTAGGGAGACCACAGAAAAGGATGTTGCAGTATTCGAGGTGGGAGATGAGGGCATGCACAAGCCTTTTAGTAGATTGAGGGTTGAGGAAAGGACGGATTCTGGAAATATTTTTGAGCTGGAGGCGACAGGAGGTAGAAAGAGCTTACATGTGCGGTTTGAATGACAGGGCAGAGTCAAAGGTTACTCCGAGGCAGCGGGTTTCCGGTATGGGGGGAAAGCATGATGTCATTAATTGTGATAGGTCAGGCAAGAAAGATCTGTGAGATAGAGGAAAGATGATGAGCTCAGATTTGTCAACATTAAGCTTGAGGAAGCGAGAGGAGAAGGAGGATATGGCTGATAGACACTCCGGGATCCTGGACAGCAGAGAGTTAACGTCTGGACCAGAGAGGTAGATCTGAGTGTCATCAGCATAAAAGTGGTACTGGAATCTGTGGGACTTTATGAGTTGCCCCAGGCCAAGTGTACAGATTTAGAAGAGTAGGAGTCCTAGAACAGAGCCTTTGGGGACTCCAACAGAGAGGGTGGGATGAGGAGATAGTGTGGGAGTGAGAGACGCTGAATGTACGGTTGGAAAGGTATGAGGAGAGCCAGGATAGGGCGAGGTCTTTGATACCAAAGGAGGAGAGGATCTGTAGTAGGAGGCAGTGGTCAACTGTGTCAAAAGCAGAGCACAGGTCTAGAAGCAGGAGTATAGAGTATTGTCCCTTTGCTTTGGCTGTGAGTAGGTCGTTAGTAATTTTGGTCAGGGCTGTCTCAGTGGAGTGATGGGAGCGGATACCTGATTGAAGATTGTCAAAGAGCAAGTTAGATGAGAGGTGGGAGGAAAGTTCAGCGTGGACGTGCAGCTCCAGGAGTTTGGAAGCAAATGGGAGCAGCGATATTGGGCGATAGCCGGACATAGCGGTTGGGTTGAGGGGTGGCTTTTTAAGGATAGGCGTGATTGTGACATGTTTGAAAGCAGAAGGAAAGGTACCGGAAGTTAGTGACAGGTTAAAGAGGTGGGTTAGGGATGGGATAAGTGTGGTGGTGAGGTTGGGGAGGAGGTGGGACGGGATGGGGTCGAGTGCACTGGTTGTGAGGTGCGATTTGAAGAGGAGACAATTAAGCTCCCCCTACAGTGATGTTGGAGAGGGAGGTTATGAGGTTTGGGCATTGGTCTGGTGTACAAAGGGGTTGTGGTGGTTGAACAATGAAGACTTGCCTTGATTGGTCGATCTTATTTTTGAAGTGTGTGGCAAAGTCCTCAGCAGAGATGAGGGAGGATGGAGGGACAGTGGTGGGCGGAGGAGGAAGTTCAAGTTATGAATAACTGTTTGGGGTTGTAAGATAGGGAAGATACAACGGTTGTGAAGTAGGCCTGTTTAGCAGAGGTGAGGGCACATTTGAAAGCGAGTGTTGCCTTTTTGAATGCAGTGAAGTCATCTTGCAAATTTGTTTTCTTCCAGCGCCGCTCTGCAATCCTGGACACTTGCCGGAGATATTTAGTGGTGTTATTGTGCCAGGGTTGTCAGTTGGTACGTTGCATTCTGCCATGAATGAGAGGGGCAACTATGTCAATAGCTGATGCGAGAGTGGCATTGCAGAAAGCAGTGGAAGTGTCTGTGTCGTGGCGTGAAGATATGGATGCCAGTGGTAGAATAGAGTCAGAGAGCGTGTGGGTGTCTAGGTGTGCAAGGTTTCTGATTCTGATCCTACTAACCTGGTGACATAATCGGGACCTAAATGAGTTTCGATCACTGTCTCATTACCACTATGATGACCAGTGATGGCAATGGATACCCACATTTTACTAAAAAATAATTTAATTTTGACCCTTTTATACCTGCCTTCCTTGGGTTAATGGTATAATTTTCACTACTTTATGTACCTTGTTTGATGACAATGCTAGCTCCTGTGCACAGCACCATCTTCTAGTCTGGGTTATTATGACAGACCAACCGTGTAATGCAAAATACAAGTTTTCTGTCTGTAAGACTGTTGCAGAGGACACTAAAATTGTTTTTATGGCACTATTGTCTTTGTCCATTGGATTTTACATATTTTGAAGAATAGGGGAAACCTTTTAAGGACAGTGTATTGCAAATTAAACCAACTAGCTAAAAAAAGAAAAATGTGTAATTTTTCCCATTTCTGCCAATTTATCAAGACAAAAATCTGCAAAATAAACATTAATCTACTCCATTTTGTATAGATTAGTAAGCCTATGTGTTCCAAATTAAATGCTACCACCAAAGACAGGACTTAATGCCATACCAAAGCATATTAAGTCTTTTAGCTCAACTCTACTGTAGGGAGACCTACAGTCTGTTCTCCCTACAATCATAAGACCGCCTCTGCTGGTTCTGATAACTGAAGGGAAGCCTACATCCTTCAGATGAAGCATTTGGCAACCAATTAAACTATATGGGCCCCAAATTACGACCTGCCTGGTCATAATCACACCAGACTTCATAATCAGTAAGGTTCAGTCTAGGCTACTATAAATGGTAGACATTGATAGCCAATTTGTGGTGGGTAAAACATCAGGTGTCCCCACCAATCAGCTGTTTTTTGTTCAATTTGCTCTGGTGGTAACTGGATGTAGATACTTTGAACAGAACTGCTGAGTGCAGCTCCTTTCACCATGTAGCGGCCGCTGCCAGCTACCGCAGTGCAGCTCCTAGTCTTTTAAATAAAAGCTGTTCTGCAGTAGCTAGCAGCAGCTACTACACTGTCAAAGGAGCTGCGCTCCACAGTTTTGTTCAAAGTGTTACATCCGGTCGCCATTGCTATCAATGATCTGTCCTGTAGATACATTATCAATACTTATGACTTAACAATTCCTTTAATGCTACCCTGGTGCTATGTGGGTGTCTATACAACCTAGCTGTCATGGTCCAGTCCGGAGTTTATCTTCTGCTGTCTTCACTCTGGACTGGTCATGCGGGGGTTAATCTCCTCAGCCTCGTTCTGGAGCTAGCTGGGCTATTTCAATCCCTCACAGCCTGCTGACCAGTGTTAGTGATAACTCAAGCTTGCAGTTTAGAGCCGCTGACCCTTGTACCCTGGTGATCCTCCTGCCTTTGACTGATATTCACGTGTATGACCCGGACTGATTTCTGACCCCGTCTCTTGGTATTCGTCTCTGCTGTTACGTTCCCTCTCTGGCATCTGACTCCCTGGCTTGTACCCCGACCACGTATTTCGTCTCATGTTTTGGACCCCGTGCTCATGTTCTGGCTTTCTGACTCTCGGCTTTGGTATTTTGACTACGTGTATTGCTGCTCCTTCTGGTACGTCTGCTCCTGCAAGTTTCTGACTCGGTTCGTCTGACTATTCTCTCTCGTTACCTGTGCTGTTGCTCAGGGTTGCTGCTCTTAGTGTGTAACCTCTCTTCCCTCACCAGCTCCCCCTGGTGGAGGTTTCACTACACTAGCTATCTCCAATGTTACCGCTGTATCTTTTGATTTTTTGCAGGGGATAACCCCTTGTTGTTATTCTTAACACAAATGAAAAATAAATTATTTATGCAAATTATCTATTACCCAATAGATAAGGTGGTTGAGGGAAATTCCAGGTCTTCCTTTTGATAGGTTCCTGGGAACCTATCAGTCAGCACAGTGCCACTGCTTGCCTATTTTTGACCTGTGGTCTGCACAGTTGTCTGAACATAGCCTGTGTTTCTAGATGGTGTCATGGGGATAGCTTGTATTAAGTAGTGATGAGTGAGCGTGCTTGCCACTGCTCAATACTCGATCGAGCATCGGTGTGCTCTGGTTGTTTCTCGATTGAGTATCCTAGGTGCTCAAGCACCATGCTCAAGTCCCCATCCCGCATGTTTCACGGCTGATAGGCTGAGTGCCTGCGATCAGGAATACTAGCGTTCTGGATGCAGTGCATTTTTGCTGCATACAAAACGCTGAGTTGTACAGTACAAGCAGAGTAGATGGGAATAATAGAAATCCCATGCCTACTGTGCTTTTTTAATGCTGCGTAAAATCATCAGAGATGCGTCCAGACATCTTCCATATGCTGTTCCCATTCCATTTGAGTGTTGTTTCCATCCATTTCAGCGATTTGCCTACCCTCCTAGCTCTCCTGTTAGGGTCTTCGGGAAAAATCCTGGAGTTTCCCATTGACTTCCATTATACTCGTTACTCAAATCGAACCCGTCTGAGCGTCTGACCTGCTTGATTCAAGTACGGAGCACTCGAGCATTTTAGTTTTCGATCATCACTTTTAGTAAGCAGCAGTCTGTCCAAGCCAGAGATCATAAGAGGCTTTTGTGTCCAAACCAGTGTCGGACTGGGGTGCCAAGAGCATTCCAATAACATGGACCCTGTGTGTCCGCTGTTTATTTACATGCAAATATTACATTACCTTCTTTCACAAGTTTACCTCTGCTACTAAATAATAATTATCTAGGCAGTTTATTAGATGAAAAATGAAATGCTGCTTCTGTCTGTGTATAGTGAATCAAGTGTATTGTGCCAACTAGAGTTGAGCGAAACGGGTCGAAAAAATTCAAAAGCCGCAACGAAACGAAACCCGACCCTAGGATGAGGTCGGCCACGAGGTCGGCGACTTACGCGCCAAAGTCGCGTTTCAAAAGTTTGTTTTGCGCTCTTTTTCAGCCAATCAGGATCCACGGACACTGTGGGCAACGTGATGACCTAGGCACGGGTCACCACCATCTTTCAGAAGGGCATGCAAGTGATTGGCTTGCTTTGGTGGGCGTCACAGGGGGTATAAAAGGGCGTGCACGCCGACCGCCATCTTACTTCTGCCGATCTTAGTATAGGGAGAGGTTGCTGCTGATTCTGTAGGGAGAGCGTTAGGCAGGGAAGAAGACAAAAAAACTGCTTCTGCTGCTAGCGATTTGGCCTGCACAACACACAAGTCACTGTGTGTGCAGTGCAAGGGGAGGCTATATTGTGGTGTATCAGTGGTGTTGGTTGTTGGGCTGCCTTTTAAGGCTTCCTGACACGCTGGCATTGCTGTTTACCCACTGCTCCGCAAACTGCTTTTTTAAAAGCAATCCAATCTCCCTTATCCTCTAGTCACTTTTGTCACAGCTGTGCCATCGAGCCTGTCACATAGCGCTCAGATATCAGTGGGCCTCACACAATCCACAAGTGTCCAGTGTCCAAAAGTGTGCGCAGAGATTCAAAATCTCCATTATCCTCTCGTCACTTTGGTCACAGGCAGCTGTGCCATCGAGCGTGTCACATAGCGCTCAGATATCAGTGGGCCTCACACAATCCACAAGTGTCCAGTGTCCAAAAGTGTGCGCAGAGATTCAAAATCTCCATTATCCTCTCGTCACTTTGGTCACAGGCAGCTGTGCCATCGAGCGTGTCACATAGCGCTCAGATATCAGTGGGCCTCACACAATCCACAAGTGTCCAGTGTCCAAAAGTGTGCGCAGAGATTCAAAATCTCCATTATCCTCTCGTCACTTTGGTCACAGGCAGCTGTGCCATCGAGCGTGTCACATAGCGCTCAGATATCAGTGGGCCTCACACAATCCACAAGTGTCCAGTGTCCAAAAGTGTGCGCAGAGATTCAAAATCTCCATTATCCTCTCGTCACTTTGGTCACAGGCAGCTGTGCCATCGAGCCTGTCACATAGTGCTCAGATATCAGTGGGCCTCACACAATCCACAAGTGTCCAGTGTCCAAAAGTGTGCGCAGAGATTCAAAATCTCCATTATCCTCTCGTCACTTTGGTCACAGGTAGCTGTGCCATCGAGCGTGTCACATAGCGCTCAGATATCAGTGGGCCTCACACAATCCACAAGTGTCCAGTGTCCAAAAGTTGCGCAGATATTCAAAATCTCCATTATCCTCTCGTCACTTTTGTCACAGGCAGCTGTGCCATCGAGCCTGTCACATAGCGCTCAGATATCAGTGGGCCTCACACAATCCACAAGTGTCCAGTGTCCAAAAGTGTGCGCAGAGATTCAAAATCTCCATTATCCTCTCGTCACTTTGGTCACAGGCAGCTGTGCCATCGAGCGTGTCACATAGTGCTCAGATATCAGTGGGCCTCACACAATCCACAAGTGTCCAGTGTCCAAAAGTGTGCGCAGAGATTCAAAATCTCCATTATCCTCTCGTCACTTTGGTCACAGGCAGCTGTGCCATCGAGCGTGTCACATAGCGCTCAGATATCAGTGGGCCTCACACAATCCACAAGTGTCCAGTGTCCAAAAGTGTGCGCAGAGATTCAAAATCTCCATTATCCTCTCGTCACTTTGGTCACAGGCAGCTGTGCCATCGAGCCTGTCACATAGCGCTCAGATATCAGTGGGCCTCACACAATCCACAAGTGTCCAGTGTCCAAAAGTGTGCGCAGAGATTCAAAATCTCCATTATCCTCTCGTCACTTTGGTCACAGGCAGCTGTGCCATCGAGCCTGTCACATAGCGCTCAGATATCAGTGGGCCTCACACAATCCAAAAGTGTCCACTGTCCACAAGTGTGTGCAGAAATTCTAAATCTCCCCTGTCCTATAGACACCTTGTACCTTGTTTTACATTACTATATAGTTTGTTGGATTTTGTCTACATTTCTACCAAAAATGAGGAAGGCTGGTGGAAGAGGCCGTGGAATTGGGCGGGGGTTGGCAGCTGGTAATGATGGTGTTGGTGGTGGATCTGATGGTAGTGGCAAGAGCAAAATAGGACCGAATGCAGGAGGTGCTGACCCTGCGTCATCGTCTGGCTACATAAGGCCTTGAACGCTTAGTTTTCTAGGAGTTGGCAAACCGCTTTTAAAGGCAGAGCATCAGGAAAAAGTTTTGTCTTACATTGCTGACTCAGCCTCCAGCTCTATCGCCTCCTCTTCTTCAGTTGTAAAAAGTAAAAGCACTGAGTCGTCATTGGAGGCTCATGTTCATGAACCACACCTTTCCTTGTGTCCTTCACCCCAACCAAGATTGAAGGATGACGCAGGCCATACTACTGATTACTCCATGGAGCTGTTTTCACATACCATGCCTGGATTATCAAGTGAAATGGTGAATTACCCAGGCCAAGATGAATCTGACATGGAGTGCACTGATGCACAGCCGCTGATGGATGATTCTGCTGGTACATTCACTCAGAGCACTACATTGTCCTCGCAGTGTACAGAGCCAGATTTTGACCCTGATGAGACTCAGGTGCCCCTTCCCGCACACTATACCACCATACACGGTGACACAGAGAAAGGTGCACATGACATAGAAGAGGAGGTGATGGATGACCCAGTTGTTGACCCAGATTGGCATCCATTGGGGGAAGAGGGTGCTGCTTCCAATAGCTCAGATGAGGAGCATCCACAGCAGACATCGACATCGCAACAGCTGTTATCTGGCAGGCCCGGAGCACTCCAAAGACAGGTTCCAAACATCAAAAGAGTTGCTGGACAGCTTGTCCAGAGGGTCAAAAGATCACAGCGTGCTAGGCCGCAAAATGTCTGCCAAAGTAGGAAGAGTGCAGTGTGGCACTTTTTTGAACAAAATCCTCATGATCAGGCCAAGGTTATCTGTAAGAAGTGCGCAAAGACCTTTAGCCGAGGGAAAAATCTGAAAAATTTGAATACCAGTTGCATGCTTAGACATTTAACCAGCATGCACTTGCAAGCGTGGACACAACACCAAACCTCAAGTGCCACATGTGCAACTGATCACAACGAAGGTAGTCAGCAACACTACATTGTTTCCCCCACTGTAAGCCCACCGGTTAGCACAGCAGCAAATGTTGAGGTGTCGTTGCAAGACCACAGCAGTCAGGGAATCCCACTGTTATATCAACGAAAGACTGATTCTAGGCCATCAGAAAGAACACCAACTCCATCACCATCATCAACCCTCTCTCAGTCCGCCCTGTCCACCGCTACTTCCACCATATGCAGCTCTCAAGTCCAGCTCACCCTCCCAGACACTATGAGTAGGTCAAGAAAGTACTCAGTCTCTCATCCGCGTACACTGGGTTTGAACGCCCACATTGCCAAACTAATCTCGTTTGAGATGATGCCCTTTCGGTTGGTGGAAAGCACAGCTTTCCGCGAACTCATGGCCTATGCAGTACCACGCTATGACCTACCCAGTCGCCACTTCTTCTCTCGCAAAGCCATCCCAGCCCTCCACCATCATGTGAAAGACCGCATTGTCCATGCACTCAAGCAGTCAGTGAGCGGAAAGGTACACCTCACAACTGATGCATGGTCCAGTCGGCATGGCCAGGGCCGTTACGTGTCCATCACTGCGCACTGGGTTAATGTGGTGGATGCAGGGTCCACAGGGGACAGCGGTGGTGGGACAGTGCTGCCTAGCCCACGGTATAGGAAACAGTTGGCTGTAGGCGTTCGACCCTCCTCCTCCTCCTCCTCCTCCAGAAGCGAAAGCTCGTCCACAGAGCGCAGTCGTACGAGCACTCCATCTGCAGCTGCCACTGTTGCACACGATGTGTCCCCCTATCGAGCAGCTAGTGGAAAGCGTCAGCAGGCTGTGAGGCAGATGATGTGTTTGGGCGACAGACATACCGCCGAGGTGCTGGCCGAGTACTTGAAGCGACAAACTGAGTCATGGCTGGGCAGTGTACATCTTGAGGCAGGCAAGGTAGTTAGTGATAACGGCCGTAATTTTGTGGCAGCCATAGCCCTTTCAAAACTCAGCCACATACCTTGCTTGGCTCACACCTTGAACCTGGTGGTGCAGTGCTTCCTCAAAAATTATCCGGAGTTAACAGCCCTGCTCCAGAAGGTGCGAAGACTGTGCGCGCACATCCGCCGGTCGCCTGTACACTCCGTTCGTATGCAGAAGCTGCAGCGATTGCTCCACCTTCCCAACCACCGCCTCATTATCGACATTGCAACAAGGTGGAACTCCACCCTGCACATGGTGGAGCGGCTGTGCGAGCAGAGGCAGGCCATAATGCATTTGTGGGAGGATACACGGCCAGGCACTTTGAGAGCAGACATGGAGTTGACAGGCGTGCAGTGGTCGAAGCTGAAAGACCTTTGTAAAGTCCTTCAGTGTTTTGAGGAATGCACACGGCTGGTAAGCGCAGACGACGCCATCCTAAGCATGAGCATCCCACTTATGCATCTGCTCATGCAAACTTTGACGCACCTTAAGGAGCAGGCGTCTGCAGCCAATGTTGATGAGGAGGAAGAGGAGGAGGGAATCCTTGATGACATTCAGCCATTGTCTGCTCAAGGACCTCTCCTGGACGAGGTGGAGGAAGAAGAGGAGGAGGAGGAGGATGATGGGGATGATTACTTAGGGGAGGAGGATGCATCTCGTGGGGCAAGTGAAAATGTTGGCGTGGCAAGGTCTGGTACAGGGTTTGTGCGTGACTGGAGGGATGTGGATTTGCCAGAAAGTGCTCCTCCACCCAGCACTCGCAGTGCATCATTGACACCGGGAACATTGGCCCACATGTCAGATTATGCCTTGCGGATCCTAAAAAGGGACCCCCGCATTGCCAAAATGATGAACGATGACGACTACTGGTTGGCCAGCATCCTGGATCCACGCTATAAAGGCAAATTACAAAACATCATGCCACAGGAGAACCTTGACCTAATATTGGCTAATAAACAAGCAACTCTGGTAAATCGGTTGCTTGAGGCATTCCCAGCACACAGCAGCGGTGATGGTTCTCACACGAGCCGTACGGGCCGGGGGCAGCTTGGCAGAGGTGTTCGTGGTGCACACAGCAGAAGTGGCGTTGGAGACAGGGGTTTCATGACAATGTTGTGGACTGATTTTTCAAATACCGCTCACACAACTGGTAATACTGCATCGATGGAAAGTGACAGGAGACAGCAGTTGTCAACTATGGTTACAAACTACTTTTCCTCCCATATCGATGTTCTCCCACACAGGTCATTCCCCTTTGACTATTGGGCCGCTAAACTGGACACCTGGCCTGAATTGGCCCAATATGCCTTACAGGAGCTCGCTTGCCCAGCTGCAAGTGTGCTATCGGAAAGAGTCTTCAGTGCAGCTGGATCAATCCTGACAGAAAAAAGGACCCGTCTGTCAACCCAAAATGTGGATGATCTAACCTTCATTAAAATGAACCACACATGGGTTTCCAAGGATTTTGTCCCACCTTCCCCTGATGACACATAGGGTGACAGAAAAATGGCTTGCTTTGGTCCACCTCTTCCTGGGACTTCACCTATTTCGCCTTTTGCATCAGCTGAATGTCCAACATCAACATATGCCACTTTCTAAAACTCCCTAACTGTGCTGCCTCCCCCCCCATGGCCGGGGTCACCACCTACCGCACGACACCGTGCGAGTGCCGTTGCCCTGGACAGGTGGGTAGGCCGACTCTTGGGCGCGGGCACTGGCACAGGGTCCCTCATAGTGCAATCAAGTGTCTCTGACGGTGGTGGTGCACACCCGCCGTCAGACACACCGCTGTACTATGAGGGGCCCAGTGCCAGTACCGACGCCCACGAGTGGGCCCCCCTTGCTTGGGCAGGGCCCCAGCATTTGCAATCTTTACCTCTCCCTGCTCCTCCGCTGTGTAATCTGGGCCGTCAAATCCATACTGTGCCTGACACCGTCTGAGCCTGCCTCCTGAGACATATATTTTGAATGTGTACGCTATCCATACATGTTATCCGGGGATACGGTACCCTTTCTAACCTTTGTGCAATCTGTGCAATCACGTGCAATCCATACTGTGCCTGACACCGTCTGAGCCTGCCTCCTGAGACATATATTTTGAATGTGTACGCTATCCATACATGTTATCCAGGGATACGGTACCCTTTCTAACCTTTGTGCAATCACGTGCAATCCATACTGGGCCTGACACTGTCTGAGCCTGCCTCCTGAGACATATATTTTGAATGTGTACGCTATCCATACATGTTATCCAGGGATACGGTACCCTTTCTAACCTTTGTGCAATCACGTGCAATCCATACTGGGCCTAACACCGTCTGAGCCTGCCTCCTGAGACATATATTTTGAATGTGTACGCTATCCATACATGTTATCCGGGGATACGGTACCCTTTCTAACCTTTGTGCAATCACGTGCAATCCATACTGTGCCTGACACCGTCTGAGCCTGCCTCCTGAGACATATATTTTGAATGTGTACGCTATCCATACATGTTATCCAGGGATACGGTACCCTTTCTAACCTTTGTGCAATCACGTGCAATCCATACTGGGCCTGACACCGTCTGAGCCTGCCTCCTGAGACATATATTTTGAATGTGTACGCTATCCATACATGTTATCCAGGGATACGGTACCCTTTCTAACCTTTGTGCAATCACGTGCAATCCATACTGGGCCTAACACCGTCTGAGCCTGCCTCCTGAGACATATATTTTGAATGTGTACGCTATCCATACATGTTATCCGGGGATACGGTACCCTTTCTAACCTTTGTGCAATCACGTGCAATCCATACTGTGCCTGACACCGTCTGAGCCTGCCTCCTGAGACATATATTTTGAATGTGTACGCTATCCATACATGTTATCCAGGGATACGGTACCCTTTCTAACCTTTGTGCAATCACGTGCAATCCATACTGGGCCTGACACCGTCTGAGCCTGCCTCCTGAGACATATATTTTGAATGTGTACGCTATCCATACATGTTATCCAGGGATACGGTACCCTTTCTAACCTTTGTGCAATCACGTGCAATCCATACTGGGCCTAACACCGTCTGAGCCTGCCTCCTGAGACATATATTTTGAATGTGTACGCTATCCATACATGTTATCCGGGGATACGGTACCCTTTCTAACCTTTGTGCAATCACGTGCAATCCATACTGGGCCTAACACCGTCTGAGCCTGCCTCCTGATACATATATTTTGAATGTGTACGCTATCCATACATGTTATCCGGGGATACGGTACCCTTTCTAACCTTTGTGCAATCACGTGCAATCCATACTGGGCCTAACACCGTCTGAGCCTGCCTCCTGAGACATATATTTTGAATGTGTACGCTATCCATACATGTTATCCGGGGATACGGTACCCTTTCTAACCTTTGTGCAATCACGTGCAATCCATACTGTGCCTGACACCGTCTGAGCCTGCCTCCTAAGACATATATTTTGAAAGTGTACGCTATCCATACATGTTATTCAGGGATACGGTACCCTTTCTAACCTTTGTGCAATCACGTGCAATCCATACTGGGCCTGACACCGTCTGAGCCTGCCTCCTGAGACATACAGTATATTTTGAATGTGTACGCTATCCATACATGTTATCCGGGGATACGGTACCCTTTCTAACCTTTGTGCAATCACGTGCAATCCATACTGTGCCTGACACCGTCTGAGCCTGCCTCCTGAGACATATATTTTGAATGTGTACGCTATCCATACATGTTATCCAGGGATACGGTACCCTTTCTAACCTTTGTGCAATCACGTGCAATCCATACTGGGCCTGACACCGTCTGAGCCTGCCTCCTGAGACATATATTTTGAATGTGTACGCTATCCATACATGTTATCCAGGGATACGGTACCCTTTCTAACCTTTGTGCAATCACGTGCAATCCATACTGGGCGTGAGAACGGCTGGCGAGCTGTTAAGCAAGCTACAGCACCTGTCCAGACAAGTACAGGGATTCCCTAGCGAGGAGACTTATTTGATTGTTTTCAATGTTGGGACAGCAATTTTTGGGGAGCACTATACTCTGGAGAATGATAGATGGGGCCCACCATACACTGGAACATTCCAAAGGTGGACATCAGACACTGGAGCAGCATTTACAGGGCCCCTTATACACTAGAGCATTAGAAATGGGGCCCATTATGTTTGGAGCATTATTTGGGCCCATAAGACAGTGGAGCTTCATCCATGGGGACCAACATATACTGTAGCATTATGTGGAGCTCATCATATACTGTTTCAAACATTATATGGGACCAATGATTCTGTATGGAGAAATAGATGGGCCTCGTCATGAGATGTAAAAAGTGAGGTATTTTTCATTGTACTATACCGCTATTTATCTGCCGTATCGGAGCATGATGAGTTGTGGTATGTGTTAAAGGGGCGATCTTTCGCCCAGGGCACATGAAAACCTGCAGCCAGCCCTCCCCCCCCACAACTTTAGCCAAATAACCCCCATTTTTCAGTGCGTAACTTGTATTATGAAGTTAATTAAGGTTGACAAGCTTAAGTAAGAAGAATTGATGCTTTTGGCATTCAAATGGGCACTGTAGGTGTGTTTCCTGTCCTCCTCTCACTGCCGACTTTTATTCCCCATTGACTTACAGTGGGTTTCGTGTTTTGGGACGACCCCGACTTTTCCCTATAATCGGACGATCTTGCTCGACCCGACTTTTGGAAAAGTCGGGTTTCACGAAACGAAACGTGACCCTAAAAAACCAAAAGTCGCTCAACTCTAGTGCCAACTATTGCTCATATCATGGGGTGAGTGCCCACTCCTGCATAAAAGGTATCAACCACTGAGGACTCTCAATTCTAAATGTTCTTCACTCCTGATAGGCTCCTACAGGGGGATTCACCTGTTCTTAGGTGGGTCTGTCCGAGCCTGGTCAAGACTCAGGGCAGGTAACCTAAGCAGCAAAATAAATTTCACTTACGAAATGAACTACTGGTCACTGTATAAGAGACACTGTACAAGCCATTTTATAGAGGCACTGTATGATAATATTCACATAGGTACTGTGTGTTGCATAAGGTGCACTTAGGGAGATTTATGAAACGGTCTAAAAGAAAAACTGTCTTTGTTGCCAGTTTTCCTGATTGTGCCTCAATATTCTTCTGGCCAGTGCTGGAAAATTGTCTGTATCTGAACAGCATGTCACTGTATTTCAATTGATATAGTTGTATTACATAGAAATAAATATTTATATAGATACAAATGTCTGATAAATCTTCAGTAGAAATGCAGCTATAATGGAATCGCAATAATAAATAGAAGGGTTATCTAATTCTTCTAACTAGTTGTCTAAGAATCAAGATGAATCAGCTCTCCTATAAACGGTTTTAGAAAATGAAAGAGCCTCAACTCAGTTCTACCTCCTAAACTAATATCAGACCACCAAAAAACTTCGCTTGAGGGGTGTGAAACAGTCATGTACTTCTCTGCAAAGCTCTAAGTGACCACAAAGACTTCCAGGAAGCTCAATGTAAAATACATTAACTTTTTCACTTCAGGTAAAGTAAATGCATTCAAAAGACAGTGTCATAACTTTAGGATATGGGGAAAAATACATTTCATTACAAAAAAATTTATTATTCCAATTCATAATGTGGTATGTCATGACCTTTTTCAGCCATTGTACTTTACGATCTCTCTATCTCCTTGTACAGTGTTGACATGTTACACCCATGCTTTACTTACACTCGATTTTAATGGGCAGCATGGTGGCTCAGTGGTTAGCACTGTAGCAGAAGACAGGTGGATAAGAGGTTAGCACTCTTACCTTACTGTGCTGGTGTCCTGAGTACAGATGGGCGGACACCTGGATGTTCGGGTCCGCCAGGTTCAGCCGAACAGTTACAAACATTTTGATTTGGGTACCAGAACAGACTTGAAGCTGAAACCGGACCCCATTCACTGGAATGGGGAGCCCGAACATCCAGTGTTTGCCTCACTGTCATGTGCATGACAGCGCGGCAAACACCGCTTCTGATCGGCGATAAAATCATCACCGCCGGTCAGACAGCCACGGCTCCCACACTGTCAAAAGACATTGTGAGCGTGCAGCTGTGAACAGAGGTGTAAAGTTTACCTCCGGTCACTGGTGTCAGCTGATGAGACTACTGCTCCCATCAGCTGACACCTGCTGCCACTAGCATCGGTGAGAGCAGGAGCGGCTGATGGGGTATTCAGAAGCCGGCATCTGCACTGTAAATAAATAATTAAAACAAAAAAATTGTGTGAGTTCCCCAGTATTTTTGATAACCAGCCAGCCAAAACTCATAGCTGGGGGCTGCAACTCTCAGCTGTCAACTTCAACAAGGCTGGTTATCAAGAATAGAGGGGTCTCCACTCCGATTTTTTTAAATTATTTAAATAAATAATTTAAAAAAACGGAGTGGGGTCCCCCCATTTTTGATAACCAGCCTTGCTAAAGCAGACAGTTGGGGGCTGGTATTCTCAGGCTGGTAAGGCACCATGGATATTCCCTCCAGGCTTCTGATTAATAAGCCATGAGAGCCCTTTTTGAACCAGTGGAGCCCCTGAACCCCTCACCGGAAGGTATTCCAACAACTGATCCGAGCTGCCCAAACTCAGGAGATGTCAGGGAAAGGAAAAGTCTTGGGGAAGGTGATGGTTCCTGTGGCTGCAAAACTTACCCAGCCAGACAGTGCTCACGTTGCCAGTACAAGCTTGTACACCCCTTGAGGGGGTGGAAGTGCAAATAGAGCCGACATCAATGGATCAAGTGCCCACTGGACTGCTCGTAGCCTGGACATTAGCCACAGTGCAAGATGGCAACGTAGTACGGTGTGTCAACCTGGGGAAAGACAGTCTCACCCTCCTACATAAGAGTGAAGTGGCCCAGATCCTGGGAATGCCAGAGCAGTTAATGCAACCTGAAGTGCTAAAACTGGCTGTTGTGCGGGGAGATCCCTGGACTCTAGCAGTTACAATGACACAAGAGCACCCGCCAGGCAGTGTGAAGGAGGGTCGTAGGATGTTAGCGCAGATGATGGTTAAATTGACGTGACTATCACCCCAGCAGGTGCAGCAAGTGGAAGATATACTAGAACGTTATCAAGAGGTCTTTGCCCTCCATGAAGGTGACTTTGATTGCACACAGACCATCGCTCATGAAATCCTTACGGAGTGTGCGGCGCCAGTTCGGGAAAGATACCGACAGATACCTCCCCAGATGTACAAAGAATTGAAAGAGATGTTACCTCACATGTTGCAGAGTGCAGTGATACGAGAAAGTCAGAGTCTGTGGGCGGCTCCCATTGTTCTCATCCAAAAAAAATGGGACCTTACATTTCTGTGTCGACTGTAGATGGCTGAAAGCCTGTACGGTGCAGGACTCCTATCTGTTGCCAAGAATTGAGGAGTCCCTTTCGGCCTTGGGACAGAAGTACTTTTCATCCCTTGATCTAGCCAGCGGTTACTGGCAGATGCCCATGGCTGAACATGACTGGCCAAAGACGGTGTTTGTATTGCCCATGGGACTATTCGAGTTCAACCATATGCCCTTTGGCTTGACTAACGCTCCTGGAACGTTCCAGCGCTTGATGGAGAGATGCCTGGGGATTTGAATTTTGAGGCCACACTGACATATCTTGATGATATCATCGTCTACGTGCCCACCTTTAAAGAAAACCTTCGGCAGCTGGAACAAGTGCTAAGTCAGTTACAGAGCTACAGCCTGAAGGTGAAGCCACAAAAATTTCATCTCTTTCACAAACAGATTAAATATTTGGGGCATGTTGTGTCCAGTGAAAGGGTAAGACTTGCATGTAAGAAGGTGGCAGCTGTGCAAGAGTGGCCCACCCCCTTGACGGTGAAAGGCGTACAGGCCTTCCTGGGGCTTACTGGGTACTACCGAAGATTTGTGAAAAATTTCACCCACATAGCCAACCCATTGCTAGAGATTCTAAAGGGAGTGCCGGCCGGCTTGAAGAACCAAATCATTCAGTGGGGAAGCTGTCAAGAAGAAGCCTTTCGAGCTTTGAAAATGGCCCTGACGGAGGCCCCAGTATTCACCTATGCAGATTTCTCACAGCCCTTCATTCTCCATACTGATGGAAGTTGACATGGTCTGGGGGCAGTCCTGTCACAAATGCATGGGGAGAAAGAACGAGTGATAGCGTATGCGAAGCTGCCTCTTCACAACTCGAAATGGAACCCAGACAATTATAGCTCTTTCAAGCTTGAACTGCTGGCCCTGGTGTGGGTAATGACAGAGAAGTTTGCAGAGTACTTGTCCGGATCGGAAGTCCTGGAGCAGATGGACAATAATCCCTTGACCCATCTGGAAAATGCAAAGTAGGGGGCCTTATAACAACGATGGGTGACCCGCATGGCGAAGTATAGGTACAAGATTGTCTACCGGGCTTAGGCCGAGAAAACTCATGCTGACACTCTCTCCAGGGTGACTCACGAGCAACCTGATTGTGATCGAGATGAATACCTTGAGGCGGGAGAGATTCCTGACTTCCAGAGCTTGGCCAAATCATTAGTGGCGATGCAGGGACAAATCAAAGAGGCATCTGAAGATCAGGTGCTGGCGTGGCCCTGAGACGACTGGGTTCGACTTTAACAGATGGATAAGGAGATCGCCCAGCTACGACAGTGGGTGGCACTGAAACAACTCCCCAGCTGGAGAGAGGGAGAAAAACCCTGTCTCCAGGAACCTTGTGGATTCTGGGGCAATGGGAAAGGCTCTATTTGAAGGATAGATTGTTATACCAGAAGGTACAGCTGTTACGAGAAGAGGGGGTCACTTTGCAAGTAGTGCTCCCAGAGAAGTTGATCAGAGAAGCGGCTGCGGTGGCTCACAAGCATGGGGCTCACTTTGGTCCACGGAAGACATTCCGGTGGTTCCAGAAGTTGGTGTATCACTCACAATTGAGGTTTGCAGTGGAGAAGGCTTGTCAACAATGTCGGCGCTGTGAGCTGGCCAAACCCCCAGAGCATCTTGGATATGAACATTGCCTGGTAATTACCGATCATTTCACAAAGTTTGCTGTGGTAACCCCCGACCAGAGACCAGACCGCTGAGTAAGAATGTGTCCAAAAGGGATCCATTCCAATCAGGGAGCCTGCTTCCAGGGGCGAGTGATGGAAGAATTACACTGTCTGTGCAGCATTGAGAAATCCAGAACTACTCCTTATCATGCTCAGGGGAATGAGGCCTGTGATCCTTTCAATCAGACACTGATCCAGATGCTAAGCATGTTAGAGGAAGATTGGAAGATACGGTGGCCTGAGTTCGTGGCTGAGCTGGTGTGGGTATACAATAACCAAGTGCACAGTACGGCGAGGTTCGCTCTGTATACCTTTCTGTCCGGACGAAGGGGCTGAGAGATCACTGAGTTGGAAGTGGATCAGGAAGAGGACTACCCACGGACGGTGGTGTCATCCTGGGTTTCATAGCACCGGCATCGACTACAGACTCTGGTGAGTTAAAGGAGAGTGGGAGTGTAGAGGAGAAGACCAGGTTATGAGTACTGACAGGGCACCAGGTCCGGAACTGCTTGGTCCAAACCTACTGTTGCAGGGGGGAAGGAAATTGGAGACGGAGCTGACCCTTAACCCGTGTAGAAGGGGCATTTCGAGCCAGGGAGGTTTAAAAAGCTTTGCACGGGAAAAGAAGTGGGCTTTCCGCCAGAGAGGAGTCAGAGAGGACTGGTACTGGGCTGCGGGGAAAGATAGGCCGCATAGTAGCGATCACAGCTGGGTGGAGAGAGGACTTCCAGGTTTCGGCGGCTGTGCGGAGGAACGCACGCCAAGTGTAGGATTGCGGTGGACTCCACTCTGCTGTGCTGCAGCATAGCGGACTAGGAGCTCAGTGGGTAAGACCGGTGACTGCCCGCTGCCATCAGAAGTGAGACCGATTTGTTAGGTGGGGTAGCCAGAAGAACTCAGCATCGGCCTCAGCTGGCAACCAACCAACCATCTGACTCAGGAAAAGAAACGGACAACCGAGTCACGCTAAGTGAAATTAATCTGTAGACTGTCATTTTGAATTACTCTTTCCCTGTTGACCCCTCATTCTTTACCTGTTTATTCCTTGTTGCTCCCTGCAAGGAGGTTACACTGCTGTACTTATAAAATGAGTAATTGTTAACCCCTGCTCTGTGCTTCTGTGTCACTGCATCTGAATACATGTGTTACTCTCAGCGAGAAAAAAGAATACTACCTGAAAATATAGACACCTAGTCAATTTAAACTCAATTTTCTTTACTGTACTCTTTTGCTTCATTAATGGTTTCATCTGAATCCCATTTTTCATTCAAGTGGACCACCTGATGGAAGGTGTCAAACTCAGTGTGAATGGCTTCTTATGTCATTGCTTTCTGGACATGGATAGTACTTCACCAATGCATATTCTACACGGAGGACACAAGCACACAACATTTGCCTATGTAGATAGGGAATTTAGTAGAAAAAAATGATATACCAATTAGACTTTCCAAAGTATTCTCTACATATACTGTGCTATAAAACAAATATGTGACTATGGTACCGTTCAAATGTGAATAGATCTTAGTGGGAGAAGGTGAAGAACTGACCGATTTCAGTGGGAGATGTAGAAATGGTGATAAAAGTCTTGATATATGCTTTGGTGGAGGTGATGAGGAGGTGTAGTTTCAGTTAGGAATCTAGTGGAGGCTGATGTTCAATCAGTGGAGCTTTCACTGAAGAAGCACTTCCATCAAATTTTTTATTGTTTTAATATATTGCAATCATAATATTATACAGTGGGTACGGAAAGTATTGAGACTCCTTTAAATTTTTCACTCGTTGTTTCATTGCAGCCATTTGGTAAATTCAAAAAAGTTCATTTTTTTTTTCTCATTAATGTACACTCTGCACCCCATCTTGACTGAAAAAAAAAACAAATGTAGAAATTCTTGCAAACTTATTAAAAAAGAAAAACTGAAATATCACATGGTCATAAGTATTCAGACCCTTTGCTCAGTTTTGAGTAGAAGCACCCTTTTGAGCTAGTACAGCCATGAGTCTTCTTGGGAATGATGCAACAAGTTTTTCACACCTGGATTTGGGGATCCTCTGCCATTCTTCCTTGCAGATCCTCTCCAGTTCCATCAAGTTGGATGGTGAACGTTGGTGGCCAGCCATTTTCAGGTCTCTCCAGAGATGCTCAATTGGGATTTATTGGCAGCGGATTATTCAGGATAGAGTATTCAAGCGTGTGACAGCAGACCTTCTTTATTCAGGAACAATATATGATAAGCTTAATAGATCAGGGATAAATCATTTGTGTGTCTCTATCTGTGCAGCATCTACAGCAGGCTGCTTCTCTCATACACAGACACAGGAAAACAGGAAATACAGTCACATGCTCTCCCTGTGTGAGCAGCCTCTGAGCTGAGAGTGTTTTTAACTTTATAAACAGCATGCAAATCTAGCATCTAAACACCCATAGACAGGAATAGAGTTGTTTTACCAAACATGTTCCAACACCCCCACTCAACAACTACTTATCCTGTTAGTCCCATTGTGGTTGTGAAGTCCACAAACTTGGCTCTTGATGATGGCTTTGCCATACCATCAGCTATCATCTTGTCAGACTCGCAATACACAAACTCGAGTACACCACATTTCACTAAGTCACGTAAGTGGTGATGTTTTACATCAATGTGCTTAGTCGTTGCACTAATCTTCTCACTGCTGGCAAGTTTAATGCATCCTTGGTTGTCCTCATAGATAACTGTTGGTTGAGCTAATGACTTGCTGAAATCTTCCAAAAGTTGTTTCAACCAAATTACTTCAAGACTTAAGGTACTGTCACACTTAGCGATGCACCAGCGATATGACGCGGTGAGGATCGCTGGTGCATCGCTAAGTGGTCGCTAGTGAGCTGCCACACAGGCAGATCTCACCAGCGACATAGCAGGGGTGGTGGGTCGCTACTAACCTGTCAGATGAGGCGATCCTGACGTCCTCCACCCGCGTCCATGTGTCGCTCGTCGCCACAGCAGGAAGCCCTGCAGGAAGCTGACAATGAGAAACCGCCCAGGACGTTCTCGCGCGATCAGCGATGAGCAGCGGGGGAGCCGGTCGGAGGTAAGTATCAGACATAGCGATATCGCTAGCAATATTGCTATAACGTCACAAAATCCGTGACGTTATAGCGATATTGCTAGCGATATCGCTTAGCGTGACAGGCCCTTTACATAAGCAGCAAGCATATATTCTGCTTCTGTAGATAATGCGACTGACACTTTTTCTGCTGCACCAAGAAATTGAATTTTTTCCTATCTTGAACAAGTAACCACTTGTTGATTTCCGATCACTTGAATCTCCAGCCCAATCTGCATCCACATAACCTCTGAGAGTGAGATCTCCTTTTGCAGATATCTGAAGATTAACCTTTGAGTTTCTTTAAGATATTGAAGAATTCTCTTAATTGCATTCCAGTCTCTTTGGCGTGGCTTGCTTACATGTCGTCAGAGAATTCTGACTGTGGCTGTGATATCCAGACGAGTTGTGGTTGCTATGTACAGAAGTGTCCCCACTGCTTGTCTGTAACTCTCGTTCCTGGGTAGCAGATCTTCTTCTCCTTCCAACTTTAAGTAGGACAGATCCATTGGTGTTGACGCACCTTTGGCTTGTGAAATTCCAAACTGATTTAGTATTGCGGAAATTTTAGAACTTTGGTTGAGAAGAAAACTCCCATCTTCCTCTCTCTGGATTTGGATTCCCAAATAATATCTCACATTTTCAAGGTCCTTAGTCTCAAAGTGCTGGTTGAGAATTTCACCTAGCTTTGCAATTTCTTTTTCATCTTGATGACACATGACTAAATCGTCTACATATAGGAGAACATACATCCACTCCTTCGATACATTTTTTTTTAATACAAACCTGGATCAGCTTGAGTTCTTTTAAATCCTTCATACATCAAAACTTTGTTCATTTTCAAGTTCGAAGCTCTTGCCGACTGCTTAAGTCCATAGAGAGATTTTTAGGCGTTTTGCACACAATGTGCTCTTCACCCTTTTTAATATATCCCTCGGGTTGGCTAATGTACAACTCTTCAGTGTCACCATGTAGGAAGGCTGTTTTGATGTCAAAATGTCTCACTGTCATCTGTTGAACTGCAGCTTCGGACATTAAAGTTCTGAATGTGGTTTGCTTTGCAACTGGAAAAAATGTAGCATCATAATCTTCACCATACTTTTGCGAGTACCGTTTTGCCACCAATCTTGCCTTTAACACACTTTAGTGTCGGCTCATCATCTGGCCGTGCATCTAGTGCAGTCATGAGTGTGTTATAACTCTCTGGAAGACCACTTAATAGTAGTGCAGCAACATGAAAATCTTTAATTTCTTCTCCAATACCCCTGAGACGCTCCACAGTCTCTAGGGTGTTTCTTATACAGTCCTGCAAATTATGTGCATCACTTAGCTTAGACTGATACAGCTTTCTCATGAGATAAAGTTTATTGCTGAGATTTGATCTTTCATGCATTTTCTGTAACTCATCCCACATCTCCTTTGCAGTTGAACACTTGCATATATGCATAGTCTGATTATCATCTACACTGAGGGAGATCATGCTTTGTGCTTTCTGATCCTTCCCTAGCCAATCATCTGGTAATGGATGAGGCACTTGTTCCTGAGTATATTTTCGCATACCTTCTCTTATGAGCAGCATCTTCACCTTGAATGGGATTATATTGGGCAGGTGATGAGCAGTGCCTGGTTTTCTCCACACATACCTGCTATGAACGAGTCACCGTAGGAGGCAGACACAAAAATAGAAGCTACGTCCAGAAAACCAGAGAAGTTGGCAACTATCAGATTGCAGACCCCTGAACCTATCAACACAACTAGCAGTAGCCGTGGGGGGTTCCTACGGTGCCCTAGACCCCTCAATCACAGCCGGAGAGCTAAATAGCCTAAAGACAGAAAGGGAAATCTAAACTGCCCCAGAGCAGACCCCAAAGTAAAAGGCAGCCCCCAACATATAATGACGGTGAAGCAAGATGAAAAAACACTCACACAGATAGAAAGATAGGTTAAGCAAACGATGGGGCCCAAGCTAACTAAACAGGACAGGAAAGGAAGGTTGCTGTCTGCAATCTGCCAAAACCCTATCAAAGACAAAAGCCAACAGGCTGATATGGAAAAAGACCCTGAAGCCGCTAGGCTTCAAAATACTATATCAGCACTCAGGTATTTCTGAAGACAGAGCAAAAGGAATTCAGCTCACCCCAGCAGGGAGTGGCAGAAATACAGAAAACAAAGTCAAAGCACAAATGCAAAAAGCAGAGCAGAAAACTTAGCTTTAGAGGAGCAGGAATTCAGACTGGTCTCCAAGAATCCCTCAGAGAAATCACCCGCAAGGCAGAAGGGCATTGGCGGCCTTATATCCAGTCAGTAACTCCACTCAGCCAGTCATCATCATTAGGCTCAGGTGCTTGATAATCAGGCTCACTACCTTTCTTTACCAGAAGAGGGAGTTCATCGGACCTCAGTAGTGAAGGGGGAAAATGAACTCACAACACATACCGCTTAGAATTATCATCAAAAAGTTCTATTTTTGTCTCATCAGACCAAAGAATCTTATTTCTCAGTCTGGAAGTTCTTCATGGGTTTTTTTTGTTTTTTTTTAGCAAACTGTATGCGGACTTTCATATGTCTTGCACTGAGGAGAGGCCTCTGTCGGGCCACTCTGCCATAAAAACTCGACTGGTGGAGGACTGCAGTGATAGTTGACTGTGTGGAACTTTCACCCATCTCCCTACTTCATCTGTGGAGCTCAGCCACAGTGATCTTGGGGTTTATCTTTACCTCTCTCACCAAGACTCTTCTCCCACAATTGCTCAGTTTGGCTGGACGGCCAGGTCTAGGAAGGATTCTGGTGGTCCAAAACTTCTTCCATTTAAAGCTTATGGAGGCACTGTGCTCTTAGGAATCATTTTGTAACCTTGACCAGATCTGTGATTTGCCACAATTCTGTCTCTGAGCTCCTTGGCCAGTTCCTTTGACCTCATGATTCTCATTTGGTCTGACATGCATGTGAGCTGTGAGGTCTTATATAGACAGGTGTGTGCCTTTACAAATCAAGTCCTATCCGCTTAATTAAACACAGCTGGACTCCAATAAAGGAGTAGAACCATCTCAAGGAGGATCATAAGTAAATGGACAGCATGTGACTTAAATAAGTGTGTATGAGCAAAGGGTCTGAATACTTATGACCATGTGATATTTCAGTTTTCCTTTTTTAATAAATTTGCAAAAATTTCAACATTTCTATTTTTTTTTTAGTCAAGATGGTGTGCAGAGTGTACATTAATAAGAAAATAAATGAGCTTTTTTGAATTTACCAAATAGAGGTAATGAAACAAAGACTGAAAAATTTAAAGGGGTCTTTCTACCCAGCTAATTGTTCTGTTTTCCATTAGGTCTATGACATCACATGATAAAGAACCGAGTAGCTGACACATTCTAATCTCTATAGATATCCAAGAAGTATAATTTCTCCTTGCGGAGAATGACATGCTAAGCATGTCGAGATGAGGAGACTTAAAGCCGCAATGCTCCTCTGGGAAAGAAATAGAAAGTCTCTTTTCCCTACATGAGTCACCAGTCACTACAAAAGTCAATTGCAGGGGTGAGCTATGAAACAACTGGATCAGAAGTTGGATAGGGGAATGAATTTTGCAGGGACAAGAGATTTCCTTTTTCTACACAGAGTAGAGATAACTGAAGAATTAGCTGAGTAGAAAGGCAAAATGATCACCTGCAAGTACAAAGTGCTATATAATATAATTGCAATCTATTGAAAGAATAAAAACTTTGATGGGAGTGCTTCTTTAATTTAATGAACATGTTTTCATCTTCTTATGCACAAATCGTGTTTTTTCAATCCCATTGATAGGACAACAGCAGAGTCACATTTCTTAAAGCTAAGAAATTGCCTTAGAACATTGCGTATCCACATATACCAATTTACCTTGTTGCAAGCCCAAATTTTAGGACATTTAGAACCTCTATAAGCTTCATAAAACAGAGAAAACATAAATACACTTCAATTATATCTGTCATTAAACATTTTATACTATATATATAATAGAGACTTTTCAAATAGCTATCATACTGTGGTGGGACGAGTCCTTAGACCCCTACTGATCACACAAAACACAACTCTCAGGTGTTCATCTCGTACATGTATTGTGCGCACAGAACTGTGTACGGAATAAATAGTAAGTCTACAGGCCCATCTCACAGAGCGGTGGATGGCCCTTACACCGCTGCACACTTTAGAGCAGTGTTTTGTGCGATTGGTGGATCCAAAATCCAACTGACTGGAGAATTTGATAAATTGAATGAATCAGAGCCGTATAAACATCCCGGAAATCTTAGCAGATTGACATCTTCATCTGTGTTGTTCATATTGAAGTCTGTATCGGAAGTGGTAGATTGGCTCACTCGGCTGCACATAGAGGTAGACCTAGGAATGCTGTCACTTTAAATCTTCCACTGGTTTATTAAATGTACTGCTTAAACCAATGCAGAATTAGCAGAAATAAACACAGCCTTTCTGGTCTAACGGGAAAACAAAATATAACAAGTGGAACAGTCCGTGTTTCTGCAGGGATCAGCCCACTAAGGAAACAAGCACAATGTTCAGCTTTCTTTCCCGTGCACACAGCTCTTGAGATCTCGCCAGAAGGCTGTGTATTTACCTTCTAAACCCCACCCTGGGCTGGTGATATGGTGATATGCAGTAGCAGTGACCCACCAGCACGTGCGCAGAAGAACAGCTAAGCCAATGCCCATAGTTTGGCGGAGAGGGTAGGTATAATTGCGCTATTGCAGGGCACAGGCATGGGATTCCGGGGCCACCAGTACACATCATAGGGTACTGTGAAGCTAATGGGAGGGGGGTGGTACACAAATGAACACTGGAGGCAGAGTTTTCTTCCAGGCCCCAGAGCCTGGAAGAACGCATTACCATTAAGAAATAAAAGAGGATTTCTTCACAAGACCACAGATATGAAGCATACAGGTAGAACTATTTTAACCATTCTATCACCTGTATGCTCATAATAATAGCTGAAAAACGTCCCAAGGGGTCAGATTCCCTTGATTTGGTGCAGCTCAGTTATGAGGGGTGCAACTCTATTTATCTATATATACATTGCACAGCACCAGTTCTGTCCTGTATATATACACTGCACAGTACCACTTCTCCTGTCCTGTATGTATACACTGCACAGTACCACTTCTGTCCTGTATATATACACTGTACAGTACCACTACAACTGTGCTGTGTATATACAGTGGGGCAAAAAAGTATTTAGTCAGTCAGCAATAGTGCAAGTTCCACCACTTAAAAAGATGAGAGGCGTCTGTAATTTACATCATAGGTAGACCTCAACTATGAGAGACAAACTGAGACAAAAAAATCCAGAAAATCACATTGTCTGTTTTTTTTTCATTTTATTTGCATATTATGGTGGAAAATAAGTATTTGGTCAGAAACAAAATTTCATCTCAATACTTTGTGATATATCCTTTGTTGGCAATGACAGAGGTCAAACGTTTTCTGTAAGTCTTCACAAGGTTGCCACACACTGTTGTTGGTATGTTGGCCCATTCCTCCATGCAGATCTCCTCTAGAGCAGTGATGTTTTTGGCTTTTCGCTTGGCAACACGGACTTTCAACTCCCTCCAAAGGTTTTCTATAGGGTTGAGATCTGGAGACTGGCTAGGCCACTCCAGGACCTTGAAATGCTTCTTACGAAGCCACTCCTTCGTTGCCCTGGCGGTGTGCTTTGGATCATTGTCATGTTGAAAGACCCAGCCACGTTTCATCTTCAATGCCCTTGCTGATGGAAGGAGGTTTGCACTCAAAATCTCACGATACATGGCCCCATTCATTCTTTCATGTACCCGGATCAGTCGTCCTGGCCCCTTTGCAGAGAAACAGCCCCAAAGCATGATGTTTCCACCACCATGCTTTACAGTAGGTATGGTGTTTGATGGATGCAACTCAGTATTCTTTTTCCTCCAAACACGACAAGTTGTGTTTCTACCACACAGTTCCAGTTTGGTTTCATCAGACCATAGGACATTCTCCCAAAACTCCTCTGGATCATCCAAATGCTCTCTAGCAAACTTCAGACGGGCCCGGACATGTACAGGCTTAAGCAGTGGGACACGTCTGGCACTGCAGGATCTGAGTCCATGGTGGCGTAGTGTGTTACTTATGGTAGGCCTTGTTACATTGGTCCCAGCTCTCTGCAGTTCATTCACTAGGTCCCCCCGCGTGGTTCTGGGATTTTTGCTCACCGCTCTTGTGATCATTCTGACCCCACTGGGTGGGATTTTGCGTGGAGCACCAGATCGAGGGAGATTCAGTGGTCTTGTATGTCTTCCATTTTCTAATTATTGCTCCCACAGTTGATTTCTTCACTCCAAGCTGGTTGGCTATTGCAGATTCAGTCTTCCCAGCCTGGTGCAGGGCTACAATTTTGTTTCTGGTGTCCTTTGACAGCTCTTTGGTCTTCACCATAGTGGAGTTTGGAGTCAGACTGTTTGAGGGTGTGCACAGGTGTCTTTTTATACTGATAACAAGTTTAAACAGGTGCCATTACTACAGGTAATGAGTGGAGGAAAGAGGAGACTCTTAAAGAAGAAGTTACAGGTCTGTGAGAGCCAGAAATCTTGATTGCTTGTTTCTGACCAAATACTTATTTTCCACCATAATATGCAAATAAAATGAAAAAAAAAAAACAGACAATGTGATTTTCTGGATTTTTTTTTCTCAGTTTGTCTCCCATAGTTGAGGTCTACCTATGATGTAAATTGCAGACGCCTCTCATCTTTTTAAGTGGTGGAACTTGCACTATTGCTGACTGACTAAATACTTTTTTGCCCCACTGTATACACTGCACAGTACCACGCCTCCTGTATATGTACACTGCACAGGACCACTCCTCCTGTCCTGTATATATACATTGCACAGTGCCACTTCTCCTGTCCTGTATACTGCGCAGAACCCCTCCTCCTGTCCTGTATATATACACTGCACAGTACCACTTCAGTCCTGTATATATACACAGCACAGTACCACATCTCCTGTATACAGTGCCTTGCGAAAGTATTCGGCCCTGTGGAACTTGGGATGTTTAAAGTTTTGGAAATCATTTTGCATCCAAATCCGGCTTTAAACTTCTCCACAACAGTATCACGGACCTGCCTGTTGTGTTCCTTGGTCTTAATGATGCTCTCTGTGCATCAAACAGAACCCTGAGACTATCACAGAGCAGGGTCAGTTAGACGGAGACTTGATTACACACAGGTGGATTATATTTATCATCAATAGTCATTTAGGACAACATTGGATCATTCAGAGATCCACAATGAACTTCTGGAGTGAGTTTGCTGCACTGAAAGTAAGGGGGCCGAACAATATTGCACGCCCCACTTTTCAGTTTTTGAATTTACACAAAAATTTAAAATAACCAATAAATTTCATTCAACCTCACAATTGTGTTCCACTTGTTGTTTATTCTTCACCAAAAATTTACATTTGGTATCTTTATGCTTGAAGCATGATATGTGGGAAAAGGTTGAAAAGTTCCAGGGGGCGAATACTTTCGCAAGGCACTGTATGTACACTGCACAGTACCACTTCTCCTGTCCTGTATATATATACTGCACAGTACCACTTCTCCTGTCCTGTATATATACACTGTACAGTACCACTTCTCCTTGCACTAATCTTCTCACTGCTGGCAAGTTTAATGCATCCTTGGTTGTCCTCATAGATAACTGTTGGTTGAGCTAATGACTTGCTGAAATCTTCCAAAAGTTGTTTCAACCAAATTACTTCTAGACTTAAGGTACTGTCACACTTAGCGATGCACCAGCGATATGACGCGGTCAGGATCGCTGGTGCATCGCTAAGTGGTCGCTAGTGAGCTCCCACACAGGCAGATCTCACCAGCGACATAGCAGGGGTCGTGGGTCGCTACTAACCTGTCAGATGAGGCAATCCTGACATCCTCCACCCGCGTCCACGCGTCGCTCGTCGGCGCCACAGGAAGCCCAGCCGGAAGCTGACGATGAGAAACGGCCCAGGACGTTCTCGTGCGATCAGCGATGAGCAGCGGGTGAGACGGTCAGAGGTAAGTATCAGACATAGCGATATCGCTAGCAATATCGCTATAACGTCACAAAATCGGTGACGTTATAGCGATATTGCTAGCGATATCGCTTAGTGTGACAGGTCCTTTACATAAGCAGCAGACATATATTCTGCTTCTGTAGATAATGCGACTGACACTTTTTTCTGCTGGACCAAGAAATTGAATTTTTTCCTAACTTGAACAAGTAACCACTTGTTGATTTCCGATCACTTGAATCTCCAGTCCAATCTGCATCCACATAACCTCTGAGAGTGAGATCTCCTTTTGCAGATATCTGAAGATTAACCTTTGAGTTTCTTTAAGATATTGAATTCTCTTAATTGCATTCCAGTCTCTTTTGGCGTGGCTTGCTTACATGTTGTCAGAGAATTCTGACTGTGGCTGTGATATCCAGACGAGTTGTGGTTGCTATGTACAGAAGTTCCCTCACTGCTTGTCTGTAACTCTCGTTCCTGGGTAGCAGATCTTCTTCTCCTTCCAACTTTAAGTAGGACAGATCCATTGGTGTTGACGCACCTTTGGCTTATGACATTCCAAACTGATTTAGTATTGCGGAAATTTTAGATCTTTGGTTGAGAAGAAAACTCCCATCTTCCTCTCTCTGGATTTGGATTTCCAAATAATATGTCACATTTTCAAGGTCCTTAGTCTCAAAGTGCTGGTTGAGAATTTCACCTAGCTTTGCAATTTCTTTTTCGTCTTGATGACACATGACTAAATCATCTACATATAGGAGAACATACATCCACTCCTTCGATACATTTTTTTTTTAATACAAACCTGGATCAGCTTGAGTTCTTTTAAATCCTTCATACATCAAAACTTTGTTCATTTTCAAGTTCCAAGCTCTTGCCAACTGCTTAAGTCCATAGAGAGATTTTTGCATTTTACACACAATGTGCTCTTCACCCTTTTTAATATATCCCTCGGGTTGGCTAATGTACAGTCTAGTCTAGTTTCCAAAATGGTGTCATTTGTGGGGGTTTCCACTGTTTTGGAACATCAGGGGTTTTCCAATCGCGACATGATGTCCAATCTCAATTCCAGCCAAAAACGTCAAATGGCGCTGCTTCCCTTCCGAGCTCTGCCATGCGCCCAAATAGTGGTTTACCCCTACATGTGGGGTATCAGCGTACTCAGGACAAATTGCACATTAACTTTTAGGGTCCTGTTACCCTTGGGAAAATAAAAATTGGGGTGAAAAGATCATTTTTGTGGAAAAAATATGATTTTTTTAATTGTACCGCTGTACGTTATAAACTTCTGTAAAGCCCTTGTGGGTTCAAAGTTCTCACCACATATCTAGATAAGTTCCTTGGGGGGTCTAGTTTCCAAAATGGGGTCACTTGTAGGGGGTTTCCACTGTTTAGGTACATCAGGGACTCTCCAAACGTGACATGGCGTCCGATCTGAATTCCAGCCAATTTTGCATTGAAAAAGTCAAACGGCGCTCCTTCCATTCTGAGCTCTGCCATGCGCCGAAACAGTCATTCCCCCCCACATATAAGGTATCAGCGTACTCAGGACAAATTGCACAATAACTTTTGCAGTCCAATTTCTCCTGTTACCCTTGGTAAAATAAAAAAAATTGAACCTGAAGTATTTTTTTTGTGAAAAAAAAGTTAGATGTTCATTTTTTTTTTTAAATATTCAAAAAAATTCCTGTGATGCACCTAAAGGGTTAATAAACTTCTTGAATGTGGTTTTGAGCACCTTAAGGGGTGCAGTTTTTAGAATAGTGTCACTTTTGGGTATTTTCTATCATATAGATGCCTCAAAGTGGCTTCAAATGTGATGTGGTCCTAAAAATAAAATGGTGTTGCAAAAATGAGAAATCACTGGTCAACTTTTAACCCTTATAACTTCCTAACAAAAAAAAATTTTGGTTCCAAAATTGTGCTGATGTAAAGTAAACATGTGGGAAATGTTAGTTATCAAGTTTTTTTATGTGCCGTATCTCTGTGATTTAAGGGCATAAAAATTAAAAGTTGGAAAATTGCGAAATTTTCGCCAAATTTCCGTTTTTCTCACAAATAAATGCAAGTTATTTAAATGAAATTTTACCACTAACATGAAGTACAATATGTCACAAGAAAACAATGTCAGAATCACCGGGATCCATGGAAGCGTTCCAGAGTTATGACCTCATAAAGGTACAGTGGTCAGAATTGTAAAAATTGGCCCGGTCATGAACGTGCAAACCACCCTTGGGGGTGAAGGGGTTAAACATCCCAAGAAGCACTGTGCAAGCAATCATATTGAAATGGAATTAATATCATACCAGTGCAAATCTACCAAGACCCTGCCGTCCCTCTAAACTTTAATCTCAAGCAAGGAGAAGACTGATCAGAGATGAGGCCAAGAGGCCCATGATCACTCTGAATGAACTGCAGAAATCTACAGCTGAGTTGGGACAGTCTGTCCATAGGACAACAATCAGTCGTACACTGTACAAATCTGGACTTTATGGAAGAGTGGCAAGAAGAAAGCGATTTCTCAAAGATATCCATAAAATGTGTCATTTAAAGTTTGCAACAAGCCACCTGGGAGACACCCCAAACATGTGGAAGAAGGTGCTCTGGTCAGATGAAACCAAAATCGAACTTTTTGGCAACAATGCCAAACGATATGTTTGGCGTAAAAGCAACACAACTCATCACCCTGAACACACCATCCCCACTGTCAAACATGGTGGTGGCAGCATCATGGTTTGGGCCTGATTTTCTTCATCAGGGACAGGGAAGATGGTTTAAATTGATGGGAAGATGGATGGAGCCAAATGCAGGACCATTCTTGAAGAATTCCTGTGGGAGTCTGCAAAAGACCTGAGACAGGGGCGGAGATTTGTTTTCCATCAAGACAATGATCCCAAACATAAAGCAAAATATACAATGGAATGGTTCACAAATAAACGTATCCAGGTGTTAGAATAGCCAAGTCAAAGTCCAGACCTGAATCCAATCGAGAATCTGTGGAAAGAGCTGAAAACTGCTGTTCACAAACGATCTCCATCAAACCTCACTGAGCTCGAGCTGTTTGCCAAGGAAGAATCGGCAAGAATTTCAGTCTCTCGATGTACAAAACTGATAGAGACATATCCCAAGTGACTTGCAGCTGTAATCGCAGCAAAAGGTGGCGCAACAAAGTATTAAGTTAAACGGGCCGAATAATATTGCACACCCCACTTTTCAGTTTTTGAATTTACACAAAAATTTAAAATAACCAATAAATTGCATTCAACCTCACAATTGTGTCCCACTTGTTGTTGATTCGTCACCAAAAATTTACATTTGGTATCTTTATGCTTGAAGCATGATATGTGGGAAAAGGTTGAAAAGTTCCAGGGGGGCGAATACTTTCGCAAGGCACTGTATGTACACTGCACAGTACCACTTCTCCTGTCCTGTATATATACACTGCACAGTACCACGTGTCCTGTACTGTATATATACACTGCACAGTACCACTTCTCCTGACCTGTATATATACACTGCACAGTACCACTTCTCCTGTCCTGTATATACACTGAACACTACCACTTCTCTTGTCCTGTATATATATACTGCACAGAACCACTCATCCTGTCCTGTATATGTACACTGCACAGTACCACTTCTCCTGTCCTGTGTATGTACACTGCACAGTACCACTTCTCCTGTCCTGTATATACACTGCACAGTACCACTTCTCCTGTCCTGTATATACACTGCACAGTACCACTTCTCCTGTCCTGTATATATACATTGCACAGTACCATTCCTCCTGTCCTGTATATATACACTGTACAGTACCACTACAACTGTGCTGTATATACACTACACAGTACAACTTCTCCTGTCCTGTATATACACTGCACAGTACCACTCCTCCTGTCCTGTATATATATACTCTACACAGTACAACTTCTCCTGTCCTGTATATGCACTGCACAGTACCACTTCTCCTGTCCTGTATATATACACTGCACAGTACCATTCCTCCTGTCCTGTATATACACTGCACAGTACCACTTCTCCTGTCGTGTATATATATACACTGCAAAGTACCACTTCTCCTGTCCTATATATACACTGCACAGTACCACATCTCCTGTCCTGTATATACTGTATACTCTGCACAGTACCATTCCTCCTGTCCTGTATATACACTGCACAGTACCACTTCTCCTGTCCTGTATATATACACTGCACAGTACCACTTATCCTGTCCTGTATATACACTGCACAGTACCACTCATCCTGTCCTGTGTATATACACTGCTCAGTACCACTTCTCCTGTCCTGTATATACACTGCACAGTACCATTCCTGCTGTCCTGTTGCGGAAGAGGCAACGTTGGACTTTAGGAGGGTTAATAGTGGTTTAGTATTTTCAATATTACTATGGCCAAATACAAATTAAATATTGGAAAACCTTTTTAAATGGATTATCCTGAGCAATCCCCTCTCCTCTGGATCGGGAATAACTTACCAATCGCTGTTGGGACCCCCATGATCCCAAAAATCGGAGCTCTGTAGAGAATCATGTAAATGCAGCTGTTGTAGATCATTTGCACTGTGG